>NC_084748.1:43146288-43413788 GCF_033978785.1 Entelurus aequoreus | reverse complement strand
TTTTTTCTCCAACATTTGTGGCACTGGCGTGGCGCCCCCTGATGGACGGCGCCCTTAGCATTTGCCTATACGGCCTATGCCACGGGCCGGCCCTGCTCCAGCCCTGACTGGAGGGCAAGGCAGGTTTAAATAATGCCTCCGATCAGTGCTCGGGCAGCAGGTGAGCGGGCGAACCCTAATCAGAGGCAGGTGGAAATAATAAGTAACCATGGTAACTAAAACAAACAAGGGTGCACAAAAAACAGGAACTGGTGGAGTCCAAAACTAACAGAACATAACAAAACATGATCTGGGAAATGGATCATGACAGAAACTAGAATATCAAGTGTTGCAAAGCTGTGTCATCAACACTCACAAGTAGGGATGACGTTCGAAACCGGTTCTCCCGGTTGTTCGATAAGAAAAGAACCGATTCCATGGACTCGAATCCCTTTTTGAGAACCGGTTCCCTTTATTGAGGCCACTATAGTAAAGAAAAAGAGCTGGTTCTTCATTCGAATCCCTGGGAACGAATCCCGTCCCACAAGAAATGCCCTGTGGGACATCACAGTCTAATGACTGAGCTACGTCATTTCCTGTGATGTCACACAAGCAGCAAAAATAATGGACCGGAAAAAAACGCCTCAAGGTATGGCTATTCACCTGTAGTGATCACAGAGACAGGTTGTTTTTGTGTTACTGTATATATTTGTTTTTCTGAAAAATCCCACTTAATATACTTTGGGTAACAACAGTCAATATGTATTTATTTTATTTTTTTAGGGGGGGTAACAATCAATATGTATTTATTTATTTTTATTTATTTTTTCTTATAAAATAAAAGTGAGCTTTTGTTAAACCAAATATCGTGTTTTCTTTCCATATACAACAACCTATTCGATAAGAGAATTGATAAGGAATCGGTTCGATAAGAGGATTCGATAATGGGCTCAAACTCGATAAGTAATCATTTCTTATTTCAAGCATGAAAAAAAAAAACATGACTTTGACACAATCGTGTCTCAAGAGTAAAACAGATGACAGCCAAATGGACTTTGCTGGTTTATTTTCAATGAAACAATAGAAAATAAGTACTCATATAGTAGTACAGTTGGCACAGTACAGTAAACTGACAGTTAATATTTAAACATTTAACATCCGACATTTCTAACAATTTTGAACATTAATAGTTCATGCACATTCAGGTACATTCTTCAAAATTACAATTTTGAAGAATATATGCGCACTAATTGACTGAAAGAGCACGCACTTGGCGTGATGATGTCATGTTATCGATGGAAAAATGCATTTTTAGACAATATGATTTGCCCGAGCGGCTAGGAGACCCCGAGAGTAACAAGCGGTTGCCTTGTTGCCTTTCCATTAAGAACAATAAATTAGTTTTTAGTATAAGTTTGCTGGTTTCAAGAAATGTAATGCCGAGCGCATATCATTATGTCAAGATAATGGCACTAACATTTACTTCATTTAAGAATATTTTTCAACATATTGAGCAAAAAGGTCTCATTTTTTTCTACCAAGAAAAGTGCACTTGTTATTAGTGAAAATGTACTTATTTTAAGGTATTTTTGGGTTCATTGAGGTTAGCTAATTTTACTTGTTTTGGAGAGTCTTGACAAGCCAAATGTTCTTGTTCTATTGGCAGATAATTTTGCTTAGTTCAAGTAAAATACTCCTCATTTTTGTATGTTTTTTTCTTGTTTTTTAACACAGACTTTTTGCAGTGTTGAGCTTCCAACAAAATGACAGGACATTCCTGATGGGTTTGCAGACGTAAACGCCACAACAATGCATGTTGAACATCTGAATTATATTGTACATGTGAAAAATTTAAGAAATATGGTAAAAAAATATGGATGACAAAAAAATGCTTCTTATAATTTCATCATATAAATATACATATACATACATTCACACATACGTAAATATATATGTGTGTATATACAGACGTGGTCAAAAGTTTACATACACTAGTAAAGAACATAATGTCATGGCTGTCTTGAGTTTCAAATAATTTCTACAACTCTTATTTTTTTGTGATAGAGTGATTGGAGCACATACTTGTTGGTCACAAAAAACATTCCTGAAGTTTGGTTCTTTTATGAATTTATTATGGGTCTACTGAAAATGTGAGCAAATCTGCTGGGTCAAAAGTATACATACAGCAATGTTAATATTTGGCAAGTTTCACTGCAATAAGGTGCTTTTGGTAGCCATCCACAAGCTTCTGGTTGAATTTTTGACCACTCCTCTTGACAAAATTGGTGAAGTTCAGCTAAATTTGTTGGTTTTCTGACACGGACTTGTTTCTTCAGCATTGTCCACACGTTTAAGTCAGGACTTTGGGAAGGCCATTCTAAAACCTTCATTCTAGCCTGATTTAGCCATTCCCTTACCACTTTTGACGTGTGTTTAAGTTACCAAAAGTGCCTTATTGCAGTGAAACTTGTTACCAAATATTAACATTGCTGTATGTATACTTTTGACCCAGCAGATTTGGTCAATAGCAATGTTATTATTTGGTTAGATGAAACAAAAATGGAGCTGTTTGGCCACAATACCCAGCAATATGTTTGGAGGAGAAAAGGTGAGGCCTTTAATCCCAGGAACACCATGCCTAACGTCAAGCATGGTGGTGGTAGTATTATGTTCTGGGCCTGTTTTGCCGCCAATGGAACTGGTGCTTTACAGAGAGTAAATGGGACAATGAAAAAGGAGGATTACCTGTCCGGAGGTTGGGTCTTGGGCGCAGTTGGGTGTTCTAACAGGACAATGACCCTAAAAACATGTCAAAAGTGGTAAAGGAATGACTAAATCAGGTTTTTTGGCAAGTTTCACTGCAACAAAGCTCTTTTGGTAGCCATCCACAAGCTTCTGGCAAACTTCCGGTTGAATTTTTGACCACTCCGCTTGACAGAATTGGTGAAGTTCAGCTAAATTTGTTGTTTTTTTGACGTGGACTTGTTTCTTCAGCATTGTCAACACGTTAAAGTGCGGACTTTCTAAAAAAAATAATTCTAGCCTGATTTAGCCATTCCTTTACCACTTTTGACATGTGTTTGGGGTCATTGTCCTGTTGGAACACCCAACTGCACCCAAGACCCAACCTCCGGGCTGATGATTTTAGGTTGGAGGTAATCCTCCTTTTTAATTGTCCCATTTACTCTCTGTAAAGCACCAGTTCCATTGGCGGCAAAACAGGCCCAGAACATAATACTACCACCACCATGCTTGACGGAAGGGTGGTGTTCCTGGGATTAAAGGCCTCACCTTTTCTCCTCCAAACATATTGCTGGGTATTGTGGCCAAACAGCTCAATTTTTGTTTCATCTGACCACAGAACTTTCCTCCAGAAGGTCTTATCTTTGTCCATGTGATGTCAGATGAAACAAAAATTGAGCTGTGTATGTAAGTGTATGTAAACTTTTGACCACGACTGTATCGGTTATAATCACAAAACGATTGTGCAAAAGTCTGTATTATATTATATTTTTATGTAAACGTGGTCAAGTGGGGACTTCCGATGGGATACCAATACTGCAGCCTCGAGTGTTGGCCGAAAGCGATAATAATCCGAGGAATTGTTGTACATAGTATTTGTTGTGACCTGTGCCTTGTGATTTTGTTGTTATTCTCCTAGGTCCCCTGTGTCAAAGTCAAGGCCCATGGGCCAGATCCGGTCCGCGAAATGAAATAACTATGTCCCCCGGGGATGATATTTGATTAGCATTAGAACCGGCCAGCAGGCCACAGCCACCTGCTGCTGTTTTGCACGCACCAATACCCCATCGATGTTGGCGCTAGAAATTTTCAAAATGGAGTCCCGGGGACCCCATCAAGTCATAAAAATGGGGTCCCACAGTAATTTTTTAGGGGTTCCACTTTTTTGTAAGCGTTTTGAAAACAAATGATAAATGTATGCACTATCCTGTTATATCTCACATTCTATTTTGTGTTTTGGAAAAAAGTTGTCATAAACGTTACTTAATTAAAAAAATAATAATAATAGAAAAGAAATCACATTCTTATGCATATGTACATTTATTCAGTTATAAACATTCATTCACTTTCTTCTTTCCTTCATGGATCTAAATTTTACCGCTGCCGGTATTGTTTTCTATAATTTTATTGTAATATTTTCAGAATATGTTTTTGTTCCGCCGTGATTTCAATAGTCCGGCCCGCATGTGCGCAGATTTTCCTCCATGCGGCCCCTGAGCTAAAATGAGTTTGACACCCCTGCGACCGAGAGCGCTCCTTGCCTTTCCTTGTTTACTTCTGTGTTGCTAGGAGCACTGAGTATACTCACCAGACTCTTGTTTATTGATTAGTGTCCCCACCTGCTGCCACCACTAATTACATCCCCTTATATGCACTGCAAAAACTGAAATCTAAGTAAGATTAAATATCTCAAATAAGGGTGATATTTGCTTATTTTCTGTCTGATAAGATAATTCTTCTCACTAAGCAGATTTTATGTTAGAGTGTTTTACTTGTTTTAAGGGTTTTGTTCCTAAATGATCTCAGTAAGATATTACAGGGGAAATGTGAGGAGCCTTTCAACCTGCGACGTCACGCTACTTCCGGTACAGGCAAGGCTTTTTTTTTATCAGCGACCAAAACTTTATCGTCGATGTTCTCTACTAAATCCTTTCAGCAAAAATATGGCAATATCGCGAAATGATCAAGTATGACACATAGAATGGATCTGCTATCCCCGTTTAAATAAGACAATTTCATTTCAGTAGGCCTTTAAACCTGACAGTATTAGTTTCACCATATTTGTCTTTTTGAATGAGTATTTTCACCTTGATTGCTTGAATTTGGCCTTTGTATTACCATGAGGTAAGTTGCGTTGTAAATAGCCGTACAACCTGATTACGGATTTAAATCAGTTGCCTTTTATACTCCTACAGAGCTTACTAAGTTTGAATTATACACCCACACCTTCTCAATGATTTTTTTCTAAGGATTCTTTACTCTTGGGAGTCAGATCCTGCCGGATGTCTGCGCTCTCAAAGTGATTCAAGTCTAATGATTGGTCATTTTTATGGTTGAATACTTCTCATGCACACTCACAGGGGTGTTGTAATTGCGGTGATGTGTTGTCATGGAGGGAGAGTTTATTGCTCAATCACACACTAATGACAGCATCACCAGCAGTCTGGGGTTCACTATCTTGCTCAAAGGTACTTTGATAAGGAACTTGAAGCAGTGATGTGAGGTACTGACTCCCTTGGAGTTTTTTCTCATTCATTTAAATAAATAAAATATGAACAATTAACTTGAGATTTCATTAAACTTATCAAATATTTTTTTATTAAGCTGAAAATTGTTTGGGGTCGTACCTTTATTTGAATACAAAGTCCATTTGCCTCTCCTTTTCTAAGGAACGTTATATTACTTTGCAGGAAAAGGGCAGTGACAAGCCCTTGCCAGCTCATTTCTCTGTATCTTATTGTCCGGTTATCAGGTGTATCTTCACAATCATTATATTGGTGAAATTCTGAAAAAAAAAAACAACCCCAAAAAAACCAGGCACGTGCCATCTAAACCCAATTTATGAAGGATTGCGCAATCAGAGACTAGTCTCATCGCAGGGTTTGGGCTCTGTATTCGATCAGGAAATGTGCAATTTCAGCAATTTTGATGCAAGAAAACATAAAGAATGCTTGGAATCGTGCAGGAAATACATTTATAACGGTTCAACTGGCAAATATAGAATGATTATGTTATGTAATGTATTGCTCGAAGGCAAACGTGTTTGCCCGGTTTGAATGAACAATTTACTCACTTGTGGGGATCCCAAATACACAAAGAACAGGTGCCAACAGGCAAGAAAAGTGGAGTTTGCATAATATAAAGTGCAATCGGCAAAGTATTCAAGGTGCTGCACTCTTTCCACATTTTATTGTGTTACAGCCTTATTTCAAAATGGACTACATTAATGTTTGTCCTCAACATTCTACATACAATACCCCATAATGACAATGTGATTTTTTTTTCTTTTTTAAATGTGCAAATGTTTAAAAATTTTAAAAAAAAAAAAAAATTATCTAATGTACATAAGTATTCACAGCCATTGCTCAATACTTTGTTGATGCACCTTTGGCAGCAATTACATACCTCAAGTCTTTTTGAATACGATGCCGCAAGCTTGGCACACCTTTTTCTCTTTGCAGCACCTCTCCAGCTCCATCAGGTTGAATGGGAAGCGTTGGCTTTCATCCAGGATGTCTCTGTACATTGCTGCATTCATCTTTCCCTCGATCCTGCTTTGTCTCCCAGTTCTTTCCTCTGAAAAACATCACCACACCATGATCCTGCCACCACCATGTTTCACTGTAGGGATGGTATTGGCCTGGTGATGAGCGGTGCCTGATTTCCTCCAAACATGATGCCTATATTGCACACACATACATACAAACATATGCACACACACACACATTTATTCATACAGTACATATATACATACATACGTACCTTCCCTCATACATACATTTGTGCACACATATGTATATACCCTCTTACATAGGTACATACATACATACATACATCCACATGCACATTCAGTGTACAAACATACATATACACATACATGTACATATACATTCACTGTACAAACATACATATACACATACTGTACATATACATTCACCATACAAACATACATATACACATACATGTACATATACATTCACTGTACAAACATACATATACACATACATGTACATATACATTCACCATACAAACATACATATACACATACATGTACATATACATTCACTGTACAAACATACATATACACATACTGTACATATACATTCACCATACAAACATACATATACACATGCATGTACATATACATTCACTGTACTACAGTTTGTCGCTACATCTGTAAGTGCAAGTTAAAACTCTACTATGCAAAGCGAAAGCAGTTTATCAACAACACCCAGAAACGCCGCCCCCTGCGCTGGGCCCGAGGTCATCTAAGATGTCCTGATGCAAAGTGGAAAAGTGTTCTGTGGTCTGACGAGTCCACATTTCAAAGCGGAAAAGAACCATCTGAATTGTTATAGGCGCAAAGCAGAAAAGCCAGCATCTGTGATGGTATGGGGGTGTATTAGTGCCCAAGACATGGGTAACTTACACATCTGTGAAGGCGCCATTAATGCTGAAAGGTACATACAGGTTTTGGAGCAACATATGTTGCCATCCAAGCAACGTTATCATGGACGCCCCTGCTTATTTCAGCAACTAATGCCAAGCCACGTGTTACAACAGCGTGGCTTCATAGTAAAAGAGTGCGGGTACTAGACTGGCCTGCCTGTAGTCCAGACCTGTCTCCCATTGAAAATGTGTGGCGCATTATGAAGCCTAAAATACCACAACGGAGACCTCCGGACTGTTGAACAACTTAAGCTGTACATCAAGCAAGAATGGGGAAGAATTCCACCCGAAAAGCTTCAAAAATGTGTCTCCTCAATTCCCAAACGTCTTCTGAGTGTTGTTAAAAGGAAAGGCCATGTAACACAGTGGTAAAAATGCCCCTGTGCCAACTTTTTTGCAATGTGTTGCTGCCATTGAATTCTAAGTTAATGATTATTTGCAAAAAAAAATAAAACTGTGTGTCTCAGTTCGAACATTAAATATCTTGTCTTTGCAGTCTATTCAATTGAATATAAGTTGAGAAGGATTTGCAAATCAATGTATTCTGTTTTTATTTCTCTAACACAACACCATTTGGAAAATGTAATACTTTCCGGATGCACTGTACATCCATGCACTCAAAACTGAGCTTTAGCAATTCACTACACTATCAATGTAAGTAGTACAAGTACCTGCCATGGTACACTGCAAAAGTAAGATTAAATATCTCAAATAAGGGTGATATTTGCTTAATTTCTGTCTGATAAGATAATTCTTCTCACTAAGCAGATTTTATGTTAGAGTGTTTTACTTGTTTTAAGGGTTTTGGTCCTAAATGATCTCAGTAAGATATTACAGCTTGTTGCTGAGATTTGATGACCTATATTGAGTAAAACATGCTTGAAACTAGAATATCAACTGTTGCAAAGCTGTGTCATCAACACTCACAAGTATAAAACTGCTTTTTTAAAGTAATCATTTCTTATTTCAAGCATGAAAAAAATAATCACGACTTTGACACAATTGTGTCTCATAATCAAAACAGATGACAGCCAAATGGACTTTGAATTGAATAGAATAGAATGGACTTTATTGTGATTATATTTGCATATAACGAGATTAAGGACTCCAATTTAAGGTGCGGTAGTGGGAACCAATATGGGATAAAAATAAATTACACAAGAAGTGATAAAGATAAAAAATAAGAATTGAAATAAACAGACTAGTATCCAATACAAATAATAAGCAATCCTGTACAATATACAAAACAATATACAAAACACTGTACAATATACAGAACAAGACAAGAGTACCGGAGTAATAACAATCCGTGTCGGATGTATTGCACTCGAAGGGTAATATTGCACATGGGTAGGATATTATATAGGGGTGAATTATTTATTATTAGTTTGAGTTCGAGTTCTCAAATTTGAGTTGGAGTTGGAGTTCTTTGCTGTTTTATTTTCAATGAAACAATAGAAAATACATACTCATATAGTAGTCCAGTTGTTATTAGTGAGAATATACTTATTTTAAGGTATTTTTGGGTTCATTGATTTGACTTGTTTTGGAAAGTCTTGACAAGCCACATTTTCTTGTTCTATTGGCAGATAATTCTGCTTAGTTCAAATAAAATACCCCTCATTTTTGTATTTTTTTTTCTTCTTGTTTTTGAACACTGACTTTTTGCAGTGTATACACTGCAAAAACTGATATCTAAGTAAGATTAAATATCTCAAATAAGGGTGATATTTAGAGATGTCCGATAATATCGGCCTGCCGATATTATCGGCCGATAAATGCTTTAAAATGTAATATCGGAAATTATCGGTATCGTTTTTTTTATTATCGGTATCGTTTTTATTTTTTATTTTTATTTTTTATTTTTTTATCAAATCAACATAAAAAACACAAGATACACTTACAATTAGTGCACCAACCCAAAAAAACTCCCTCCCCTCATTCACACAAAAGGGTTGTTTATTTCTGTTATTAATATTCTGGTTCCTACATTATATATCAACATATATCAATACAGTCTGCAAGGGATACAGTCCGTAAGCACACATGATTGTGCGTGCTGCTGGTCCACTAATAGTACTAACCTTTAACACTTCATTTTACTCATTTTCATTAATTACTAGTTTCTATGTAACTGTTTTTATATTGTTTTACTTTCTTTTGTATTCAAGAAAATGTTTTTAATTTATTTATCTTATTTTATTTTATTTAAAAAAACAACAACCTTATCTTCACCATACCTGGTTGTCCAAATTAGGCATAATAATGTGTTAATTCCACGACTGTATATATCGGTATCGGTTGATATCGGTATCGGTAATTAAAGAGTTGGACAATATCGGAATATCGGATATCGGCAAAAAGCCATTATCGGACATCCCCAGTGATATTTGCTTATTTTCTGTCTGATAAGATCATTCTTCTCACTAAGCAGATTTTATGTTAGAGTGTTTTACTTGTTTTAAGTGTTTTGGTCCTAAATGATCTCAGTAAGATATTACAGCTTGTTGCTGAGATTTGATGACCTATATTGAGTAAAACATGCTTGAAACTAGAATATCAACTGTTGCAAAGCTGTGTCATCAACACTCACAAGTAGAAAACTACTTTTTCAAAGTAATAATTTCAACCATGATGCCAAGCGCATATCATTATGTCAAGATAATGGCACTAGCATTTACTTCATTTAAGAATATGTTTCAACATATTGGGAAAAAAGGTCTCTTTTTTTCTACCAAGAAAAGTGCACTTGTTATTAGTGAGAATATACTTATTTTAAAGTATTTTTGGGTTCATTGAGGTTAGCTAATTTTACTTGTTTTGGAAAGTCTTGACAAGCCGAATTGTCTTGTTCTATTGGCAGATAATGTTGCTTAGTTCAAGTAAAATACCCCTCATTTTTGTATTTTTTTCTTCTTGTTTTTGAACACTGACTTTTTGCAGTGTACTCTTTGGTTGTCAGACACAAGTGCAAGCATAACATGCACACAAGCTCAAATGACATCATAACTTTATGCCTGCAGGGCTTGGTAACCTCCTACTGCTGATAGGCTGACAGGGAAAAGGGTTGGGAAGGTCTAATAAAAGTATGAACACATGTAGAGTCCAAGTAAAAACATATCAGCATTGCATGTGGAGTCGCCACGACCGGAAAATAAGGTAAGACCACTTTAAGATTTATTAAATTACTTTATATTTTTATACCTCATATTTCATAATAAGTTCCAAATACAAGTTAGTTAGTAGTTATTTTCCAAACTGGCTTCGCATGATTATCAAAAAGGGATTTACTGTTTGTGTTCAATCTTCACAAAAATGATACTTAGATATGAAAAGGGATTTGTTATTTTTTTTGTTGTGTATTGTAGGAAAACACTTAGTGTAGTCATGGCAGCCAGCAATAAATCATCACTCACAAGTGACTCATTCAGAACCACGCCTTACCTTCAATGGACTGGCGAGACGTTCAGTGAGCTGGACTGATGACTCCGAATATTACACACTTTCCCTCATCGTAGGGCATTCAATAATATAGTCGAGACCCTCCCTTTTTTATCGGGCTGCCAGATGGCACATTATGGTGCCAGAAAATGATCATATGTTGCAGGATATACAAAAATTCAGCTGTTTGGCCACAATACTCAGCAATATGTTTGGAGGAGAAAAGGTGAAGCCTTTAATCCCAGGAACACCAGGCCTACCGTCAAGCACGGTAGTGGTAGTATTATGCTTTGGGCCTGTTTTGCTGCCAATGGAACTGGTGCTTTACAGAGAGTCAATGGGACAATGAAAAAGGAGGATTAACCTCCAAATTCTTCAGGACAACCTAAAGTCATCAGCCCGGAGGTTGGGTCTTGGGCGCAGTCGGGTGTTCCAACAGGACAATGACCCCCAAACACATGTCAAAAGTGGTAAAGGAATGGCTAAATCAGGCTGGAATTAAGGTTTTAGAATGGCCTTCCCAAAGTCCGGACTTAAACGTGTGGACAATGCTGAAGAAACAAGTCCATGTCAGAAAACCGACAAATTTAGCTGAACTGCACCAATTTTATCAAGTGGAGTAGTCTATAGTTCAACCCGAAGCTTGTGGATGGCTACCAAAAGCGCCTTATTGCAGTGAAACCAAATATTAACATTGCTGTATGTATACTTTTGACCTAGCAGATTTGCTCACATTTTCAGTAGACCCATAATAAATTCATAAAAGAAGCAAACTTCATGAATGTTTTTTATGTGACCAACAAGTATGTGCTCCAATCACTCTATCACATAAAAATAAGAGTTGTAAAAATGATTGGAAACTCAAGACAGCCATGACATTATGTCATTCACAAGTGTATGTCAACTTTTGACCACGACTGTATTCGGCTATGAGCAAATCGAAGAGCGCTTCCTTTCAAGCAGGTTTGCATTTGACCATTCGCTACGGGACTCACGCTCGCCACGGTATGTTTGAGACTTGATTTGGTTTTAACCACTTCATGTGGTAACCCGCCTGTAGAGGGCACCGAGTCAAATAAATAAATACTAATATTTTTCTTTGTGTAATTGCCTGTGCGGTCCATAGCTAAACAACCACTGCTTAGACCCAAAATGTTGAAAGAGCCATATTGGACCAAAAAAACCAAAAACAAATCTGTATGGGGCCGCAAAAAATTAAAAGCCATATTACATGTGTCATGAGATATAAATTTAATTAAGAAGACTTAAAGGAAACTAAATTAGCTCAAATATAGCTACAAATTAGGCATAATGATGCAATATGTACATATAGCTAGCCTAAATAGCATGTTAGCATCGATTAGCTTGCAGTCATGCAGTGACCAAATATGTCTGATTAGCACTTCACACAAGTCAATAACATCAACAAAACTCACCTTTGTGCACTCATGTACAACATTAAAAGTGTGGTGGACAAAATGAGACAGAAAAAGAAGTGGCATAAAACACGTCCTAGAAAGTCGGAGAAAGTTATGCATGTAAACAGACTATACGGTGAGTTCAAGGACCGCCAAAATAAGTAGGACAAAACGGCGCTCGCCAAATACTTGAATAAGTGAAGCATATTTAATATAAACTGTGATTTATAACAATTACGGAGGTTTGTGTCATGTTTGTCCTCCTACAGAAACCATACTAAAACAAAAAAATTGATTTTTTTTCCCCCTCATCTTTTTCCATTCTTCATACATTTTTGAAAAATCTCCAGAGAGCCACTAGGGCGGCGCTAAAGAGCCGCATGCGGCTCTAGAGCCCCGGCTTAGGGGCATACTGTACATGGTATCACATGCATGCATGGACAGTACAGTACAGTACAGTACAGTACAGGTAGTGTAGTCTGAACTCCAACGCAGTCTGATCCAGGACTGTGGTTAACATCTGCTTCGTTTGGATTGGAGGTCAATCAATAAATGGAATCAGATCCAGTTGAAAACTGTCACCATCATAAAACATGTAATAACTGTACGAATAAAAATGTTTCAAATTACATTCCTACTGTAACTGCTATACACGTAAAAAGTTAATAGAATAGAATAGAATAGAAAGTACTTTATTGATCCCTGGGGGAAATTCAGCACCACAGTTCGCTCACAATAGACAATAAACACTTGGGTATTTTTACATGTAAATAATATAATTACAGTCTATTATACAGCATTATTCATATGTGAATAGTATAAATACAGCCTATTATACAGCATTATTCACATGTGAATAATATAAATACAGTCCATTATACAGTATTATTCACATGCGAATAATATAAATACAGTCTATTATACAGCATTATTCACATGTGAATAATGTAAATATAGTCCATTATACAGCATTATTCACATGTGAATAACGTAAATACAGTCTATTATACAGCATTATTCACATGTGAATAATATAAATACAGTCTATTATACAGCATTATTCATATGTGAATAACATAAATACAGTCTATTATACAGCATTATTCACATGTGAATAATATAAATACAGTTTATCATACAGCATTGTTCACATGTGAATAACATAAATACAGTCTATTATACAGCATTATTCACACGTGAATTATGTAAATACAGTCCATTATACAGTATTATTCACATGCAAATAATATAAATACAGTCTATTATACAGCATTATTCACATGTGAATAATGTAAATATAGTCTATTATACAGCATTATTCACATGTGAATAACGTAAATACAGTCTATTATACAGCATTATTCACATGTGAATAACGTAAATACAGTCTATTATACAGCATTATTCACATGTGAATAACATAAATACAGTCTATTACACAGTATTATTCACATGCAAATAATATAAATACAGTCTATTATACAGCATTATTCACATGTGAATAATATAAATACAATCTATTATAAAGCATTATTCGCATGTGAATAACATAAATTAAGTCTGTTGTACAGCATTATTCACATGTGAATAATATAAATACAGACTATTGGGGCGGTATAGCTCGGTTGGTAGAGTGGCCATGCCAGCAACTTAAGGGTTGCAGGTTCGATCCCCACATCCGCCATCTTAGTTACTGCCGTTGTGTCCTTGGGCAAGACACTTTACCCACCTGCTCCCAGTGCCACCCACACTGGTTTAAATGTAACTTAGATATTGGCTTTCACTATGTAAAGCGCTTTGAGTCACTAGAGAAAAGCGCTACATAAATATAATTCACTTCACACTTCACTTCACTTCACTATTATACAGCATTATTCACATGTGAACAATATAAATACAGTCTATTATACAGCATTATTCACACGTGAATTATGTAAATACAGTCTATTATTCAGCATTATTCACATGCGAATTATGTAAATACAGTCTATTATACAGCATTATTCACATGTGAATAACATAAATACAGTCTATTATACAGCATTATTCACATGTGAATAACATAAATACAGTCTATTATACAGCATTATTCACATGTGAATAATGTAAAATACAGTCTATTATACAACATTATTCACATGTGAATAATATAAATACATTATAAACATATACATTAATAAAGGCAAAGATAATTTTTGACCACATGATTGTCACGCAATTTACTTTAATTTACGTGAATTAAATGTAAAATGAGTTGTTTGCTTGTTGCAAAATAAACCTACTTTTCTGTCTTTTTTTCCAACTTAAATAAAAAAATAAAAAAAATACATACAGTATATTGAACTACTCAAAAGGTGTGTTGGCCCATTTCAGGGAACTTTATTGACTTATTGACAAGGTTCCTAAGTCAACGATTGAGTCCTTTGAGTAACAGGGCTGAAAGTAACAGGAGGGGTTTTCAAAAATTGAATGAGCAAATACATCAAACATAGCAGGGCATATATTATTAGCATGTTGACACTTGGCACATAACAATGTAACAACAACAATTTGCATTCAGAAATTAAACAAATAGCTTTGAAAAAATAAATAAATCATTATTTAGGTCACAGAACTGTGTTGTGTCACCATTAAAATGTCACTGAATATACAGAAAAATACATGAATTATTTTACTTTTAGTCCCCCCATTGTCTGAATAGGATTGAATAAAAAGCTGTGAATTAATATTATAATTGTCTCGATAAAAAAAAAAATTGAACTTCAAGTGTAGTGGCAAAATGAATAATGTAAATATATTTTAAAAATGCAATAGAGTGTAATTTTAGTAAGGGTGGACAGACTTTTTTTTTTAGTTGTCATGGTAGTTAAAATAATCTTTTAAATAGTTTGTTATTGAATATGTGGTCAAGTCAATTTAAAGGAAACTTTGCTTAATTCACCAAAAATGCATTTATTCAACAATTCTTATTGTACTGGATGATGCCTGATGGGATGCTTAGTGGCCGTCAACCATGCATTTCTATTTTCCAATCAACAACAACGTGGGTTTATTCACCAACAATTGAATTTGGCGACACACAAAAACATAAAATCCACGAACCTAACAATGTCTTTGTGATTACTTAGATAATAGAGTCAGACTTATTTTTATTGTCATTCAAATTTGAACTTTACAGTACAATAGATAAACAGTCGTGGTCAAAAGTTTACATACACTTGATGTCATGGCTGTCTTGAGTTTCCATTAATTTCTTCAACTCTTATTACTATTGACTATTCCTCTTGACAAAATTGGTGCAGTTCAGCTAAATTTGTTGGTTTTCTGACATGGACTTGTTTCTTCAGCATTGTCCACACGTTTAAGTCAGGACTTTGGGAAGGCCATTCTAAAAACCTTCATTCTAGCCTGATTTAGCCATTCCTTTACCACTTTTGACGTGTGTTTGAGGTCATTGTCCTGTTGGAACACCCAACTGTGCCCCAGACCAATTTTTGTTTCATCTGACCACAGAACTTTCCTCCAGAAGGTCTTATCTTTTGTCCATGTGATGTCAGATGAAACAATTCATTCCAGTAGTTACATTAGGATAGGATAGGATAGGACTTTATTGTCATTGCACAAGTACAACGAAACTATGTTTTCAGCGCAAATCCGTTCACGATTAGACAAACAAACAGTGTACAGGGTTACAGAACAGGAACGCTGATGGGTCGGCACTGGGTGCCCCGTAAAAGATAAGAAAAAGGTAAAACGCTGGGGAAGAAGATGAGTAAAAAAAATACAATCTAGACTGTGCTCCTAAGGAGGCCTAGTCTGGAGTGGGAAAAAACCTCCATGCCATGCACACATAAACATGTTACATTTAATCACGACTCGCAACAGAGGGGCGGGGAGTTGGGGCCCTGGAGGTCGACTGCTGCTATGAAGCGCTGCCAGCCGTCCATCACCCCGAGGGGAAACAAGCGGTGGTGAAGGCGTGGGGGGGGGGGGGGGTGTCGATGTAACGTTCATAGGCTGGGGCCGTTCTGCTTGCAAGCAAAAGTTCGATTCCAGGTGTCAATCGGTGTATGCATTAAAAAAAAGAATACAATCTTTCTAGTTAATAGAGTGGAACTGACATTTTCCCATTGTGTCCATGTCTTGCCTTGTTCCACAAGATTGTAAGCGCTCTTCTTCTAACATGAAGCCCATCGCTGACGGCATGTCCCACGTGATACCCAATCACGTTCTGAGGGTGGGTCAAACGATATGTCTGAACCCGGAGCAGGAGACCATCACCCAGTGTTCCAGCCCGGGCAAGCCGGGCAGTCACCGCAACGACTTGGGCCTCGACATTTCCCTGGACAATCTCAACCAGCTCATGCGGGAACTGGATCCGGACTTTGACCCGATCCAGGTCAACAGAAACCACACCTGCATCAGACCAGCTTCAGGTACAGTAGGACTGCGTGCACACCAAAAACACGGTAGGGGGCCCTGCGTTCCCCACCTTTATTGTTAGTGTCCTAGCATGCTAACAATAAAGTGCTAACATTTTTCAAATTGTACACTGTTTTCTCTAATTCCGCAGCGATACACCTCACAGTCATATAACTTAGGTATGTGCAACAAGCTATCTGTTAGCATTTTAACGTTAGCACGCTAGCATGTTACTGTTAGCATGCTAACTTTTTGAGCTACTTTTGCTACCGTTTCACCCAGAACGATATAACTCGATATGTTAGCATGCTAACATTAAAGTGCTAACTTTTTTTTTGCTAAATAAAAAAAAAATTCTCTAATTCCCCAGCCATACACCTTAAAATCATATAACTTGGTATGTGACACTTGTTAACTGTTAGCATGTTAACATTAGCATGCTAGCATGTTAACGTTACCATGCTAGCATTTTACTATTAGCGTGCTAACGTTTTGAGCTACCGTTTCACCCAGAGTGATATAACTCGGTATGTTAGCATGCTAACATTAAAGTGCTAACTTTTTTTTGTGCTAAATGTTATATTTTTTCTCTAATTCCCCAGCCATACACCTTAAAGTCATAAAACTTGGTATGTGACACTTGTTAACTGTTAGCATGTTAGCGTTAGCATGCTAGCATGTTAACATTAGCATGATAGCATGTTAACGTTATCATGCTAGCATGTTACTATTCGCATGCTAACCTTTTGAGCTACTTTTGCTATCGTTTCACCCAGAGTGATATAACTCGATATGTTAGCATGCTAACATTAAAGTGCTAACTTTTTTTTTTTTGCTAAATTAAACAAATGTTCTCTAATTCCCCAGCCATACACCTTAAAATCATATAACTTGGTATGTGACACTTGTTAACTGTTAGCATGTTAACGTTAGCATGTTAGCATGTTAACGTTAGCGTGATAGCATGTTAACGTTATCATGCTAGCATGTTACTATTCGCATGCTAACTTTTTGAGCTACTTTTGCTACCGTTTCACCCAGAGTGATATAACTTGGTATGTGACACTTGTAAACTGTTAGCATGCAAACGATAGCAACTTAAGCTTGCTAACTTTTTCATCCATTTTTACACTTTTTTTTCTACTTCCGCAGACATACACCGTTGAGTCGTATAACTTGGTATATGAAACATGCTGACTGTTATCATGCTATCCTTAGCACACATGCTATGTGTTAGCATTTTAATGTAAACATGCTACTGATTTAGGCTAGCTCTGTGTCAATTAAAACTAACGCATTCAGACACTCGGCACCATCTAATAAGTACGGCGGCTTCCGGCGACCCCCAGGCAGAGGTCCAGGGCACAGATAGCAGGCCCATCAAAATTTCCGCGGGAATTTTCTAGTTTCTCTTAAGTATCCTTTTTGAAAATGGCCTTGCAAATATATATCTGCCGCCTTATCAACATTTCGCTCTCCTTCTTTGTGAGTTTTCTGGGGCTTTCTATGGCTCGTATGGCCACTTCCTGTTTTCGTAACTTGTGATTGGATACTCACTTGGGAGTCCCAAGTGAGTATCCAATCACAGCGTAAGGCCAGCTAGAAGGCCTTACTGACAACAACTCGTGATCTTATTGGCTAGGGCAATTGTCTATCAACCGTATAAACCGGTGGTCAGCAACCCGCGGCTTTCGAGCCGCACGTGGCTCTTTAGTGCCGCCCTGGTGGCTCCCTGGAGCATTTTTTAAAAAAGGATTGAAAATGGAAAAAGATGGGGGGAAAAATATTTTTTGTGTTTTAGTATGTTTTTTGTTTGAGAACAAACATGACATTAACCTTAAAAATTGTTAGAAAGCCCGCTGTGTAATATGTTTGTGTGTATGCTTCACTGATGAGAGTATTTGGCGAACGTCGTTTTGTCCTACTAATTTCGGCCGTTCTTGAACTCACCATAGTGTGGAATGTGACGCAACAGCTTGTTGACATGTAAAATCTTCCACTCCTCCTTTGTCTCATTTTGTCCACCAAAAGTTTTGTGCTGTGCGTGAATGCGCAAAGGTGCGCTTTGTTGATGTTATTGACTTGTTGGAGTGCTAATCAGGCATATTTGGTCAGTGCATAGCTAATCAATGCTAACATGCTATTTAGGCTAGCTATATGTACATCATTATGCCTCATTTGTAGGTATAGTTGAGCTCATTTGATATCCTTTACTTGTATCCTCTTTGTATATAATTTAGTTTTGCATGTCTCATGACACATTATCTGTATGTAATATTGGCTGCATTTCTGTGCCATGTTGTTCCAGACCACAGCAAACATTACCTAGCTTGCCAAAGATTGTAATAAATCTATTAAAAGAAGACAGCCTACCGACACACACATCTATACCTTTGGTCATTAAAAGCCAGTAATTTCCAGGAGTTATCACACCTTCTGAGTAGCCTCTGATTTACTAATCGCTTCTAATGTTGTAAAAATGTGTAGAATAAATATTACATTTCAACATTTCCGTCAACGACGATTTGCTTCAGCCTGCGACACATAGTCATTTTGATAGTAGGCTATTATAGCTAATTGTGGAGGTTGCCCCCCTGTGGGTTCTTCTGACACAAAGATCCTCCGTGAGCCCGGTAGTCTGAGGTAACAAGTAGTCTGGTTTTGCTTCCCAGCAAAACGTCTCTCGCTCTCATGTCTCGGCTCACCAGCAACTCCCAACCACGTCTCTCGCTCCGGCTGCTGCTAATAAGGGCGACGAGGTGATTAGATAACACTACTCACTAGCCGCTGTCTTCGAGGCCAATCCTTGCACACCCCCGCTCTGCGGCAGGCCCGCAGGCCACGCCCCCCTCCACACTAATATAGACACTTACTTCATGTGTTGCTTTCATTATAAAAATTATACACGGCTTTTCATTTTTTGCGGCTCCACACAGATTTGTTTTTTGTAATTTTGGTACAATATGGCTCTTTCAACAATTTTGGGTTGCCGACCCCTGGGTTAAACTAAGGACGAGTAAATGGTGCACCATGTAAAGTTGTCTTTATTACATGATCTATTCATATACGGTACATATCTACCAAATCTGCTATATTATTAATTTAAGTTGTGCACTTAGTTCTTACTATACTTACTGGCACCAAATTTTTTTCCTTTTTAGTAGCAATGAACTTTATTGTAAGGGTAATTGCTGCACTTTAGTGACTCTGGGACTTCTGCCCAGACCATGAACCACACCCTTAACATCTGAGGCTACATCAAATATGTTGCATTCACTTTGCCTTTGCTTTGAATGAAGATGGAACAATCAGACCTTTTTGTGCATTTCTGTGGACACAATCTTGAGGGAAGCAAACACCTTTCAATAGAAAATGTGCACAACTGCCCGAAACGTGCAAACGCAGTGAACTCTAATGTGCTGAACACAGGATTGCACAGTACAATGCAAAACAGTACCAACCGGCTAAAACATGCAGATTGCGCCGTCGCCCTTATATGGACATTGCTCACGTTATGCAGCTTTGCCTAACTTTGTATAACTTTGACGACAACGGTTTTTACTTTACTGCGTGCATAAACAGAGTTCTTAGTTTCCATCAACACTAGAGATGCAGGCAGAACCGGATGGGAACGAAAACAAGTTGGAACCACTTTCAAGGATGTTGAAAAAGTGCACCGTTTTTTTTTTTTGTTATGATCGATCCAATTAGGACGGATTACCCCTGTGATGTGCAGGCAGGGACCTGCATGATAACATTTCAGGAGTTGTTTTGTGCGTGTGTACACAGGCCAAACCCTTTTTGGGAGTATAAAATGAAAGCATGAAGTAAAACAGCTTTTTTTCCTGCATGCTTGTTTCTTTACTGTGCTAAAAAAGGGGTGTA
Organism: Entelurus aequoreus; assembly: GCF_033978785.1. Classification (NCBI taxonomy): domain Eukaryota; kingdom Metazoa; phylum Chordata; class Actinopteri; order Syngnathiformes; family Syngnathidae; genus Entelurus; species Entelurus aequoreus. Next base: position 43,393,452 of record NC_084748.1, on the reverse strand, counting down.
TGAACATCAAAAAATAACAGTTTTAAGGTCGGGGTTGAGTTTGTTTTTGGTACAGTAAAGGAATAAAATACAGAACATAAAACAAAATAAATTGTGTTTAATGATTTTTAAATGAAAGATAAAATTCTGCAATCTGCAAACTGATACATTTTGCTTCACTAATGAGAGTATTTGGCGAATGTGGTTTTGTCCTACTAATTACTAAAAGCCTTTTTTTTTTTTTTTTAGATATATACATACTAGTTTTAGCTATTTGGCTGTTCTAGTTTTTATTTTTATTTATTTTTTTATTATCTTTTTATTTTTATTTTAATTTTAATTTTTTAAATTTTGTATTTTTTTTAATACACTATAGCACTTCGAGGTTGTTTACTCAAAGTAAAGTGCTTTTTACAAATAAAATCTATTATTATTATTATTATTAATTTTGGCGGTTCTTGAACTCACCACAATTTTTGTGCTGTGCATAAATGCACAAATGAGCACTTATGTTTTATTTATTTATTTATTTTTTATTTATTTATTTATTTCTCATTTCAATGAATTTTCTTTTCTTTTCTTCTATTTTTCTTTTCATTTTTTTTTATTGACATCCAGCATCCGACATTCCTATCACTACATCATATTCACATACATCATACATCCGTTGTCTGCCCTAAATGTCAAAATATTTTTTGTTTATATCCCAACCATACCACCCCCCCAAACAAAGAGAAAGAAACAGCAAAAAAAACAAAGTAGTATCTACAAATACATCAATTAAATAAACAAAAAATAAATAATACATTAATAATAATAATCAGAAATAAAATAAAAGAATATAAACAGATATAAGGTGCGCTTTGATGATGTTATTGACTTGTTGGAGTGGAGAATCAGGCATATTTGGTCAGTGCATGACTGCAAGCTAATCAATGCTAACATGCTATTTAGGCTAGCTGTATGTACATATTGCATCATTATGCCTCATTTGTAGGTATATTTGAGTTAATTTAATATCCTTTACTTTTATCCTCTTTGTATATAATTTATATTTGCATGTCTAATGAAGCGTTATCTGTATGTAATATTGGCTGCATTTCAGATAGTTGTTTGTGTGCCATGTTGTTCCAGACCACAGCAAACATTACCTAGCTTGCCATAGATTGTAATAAATCTATTAGAAGAAGACAGCCTGCCGTTTCCTTTAAGCTGAACACACACATCTATACCTTTATACATTTTGTGCATTTAAGATGCTAAAAGTAATCCAATATTTGTCAACATATTGTGTTATAAACTATATAAATTGTGTTATAGTTCACCGTGTAATAAGGGTAATATCCAATAATATATAGTACGGGCCAAAAGTTTGGACACACCTTCTCATTCCAATTTGTTTTCTTTATTTTCATGACTATTTACATTGTAGATTGTCACTGAAGGCATCAAAACTATGGCACCCGTGCAGTGAAAACCCTTTCAGGTGACTGCCTCTTGAAGCTCATCGAGAGAATGCCAAGAGTGTGCAAAACCTAAATCAGCGCAAAGGGTGGCAATTTTGAAGAAACGAGAATATAAAACATGTTTTCAGTTATTTATATTCTTATATATATATATATATATATATATATATATATATATATATATATATATATATATATATATATATATATATATATATATATATATATATATATATATATATATAATATTTCACCATTTTTTGTTAAGTACATAACTCCACATGTGTTCATTCATAGTGTTGATGCCTTCAGTGACAATCTACAATGTGAATAGTCATGACAATAAAGAAAACGCATTGAATGAAAAGGTGTGTCCAAACTTTTGGCCTGTACTGTACATCATTAATAACTGGGGCTGTCAAACGATTGAAATATTTAATCACGCTTAATCGCAGTTTGTTCTTAGTTAACTCAGAATTAATCGCAATAATCGCAGATCAATATAATTTTTCGTCAATAATAAGTTTACCCTAGACAGATAATTGTCAAGGTTTTAGACACTTGTGATTTAGGGCTATATAAATAAACATTGATTGATTGATTGATTAGTTTGCTTTAATTAAACATGAAAGGGCACAAACACGCTTTTAATGACAGTACAAAAAATTACTTAAGGACACCAGATTTTCTATTTTGTAAGAATACATAATTTGTATCGATGCTGTGGAAGCACTTGTATTCAGATACACAGTGCTTAGATCCCAGTTTCACGCATTAATAACACAAAATGTGGATTGTTACAATCATGGTTTGATTGTCGATGATGTTTGGTTATGTACTCTGTGATATTTCTACCTGAATAGATGTGGCTCCACACTGTGTATGAACACACACTGTTAGCTGCTAGCTGCCTCTGAGGGACCAACAAGAAATAAAGTATCAGCCAGTGGGGATTGGCCTTTGTGATCCACTTGTAAGGCATTTATTGGCTTTGGCCGATCACATATGGTACTTTTTCACAGAAATCGTCCGATACTGGTCAATGGCCGATTCATTGGCGCATCCCGACTTTTTACCTATTATAAATGTACAGCATTGATAGTTCCAGCTCAGAGACAACGTTTTCCAGGTCCTTCTTATCCACTTGTCTCAGTCCGTTACACTGCAAGGCAAAGTGTTCAAAAACAGAAAACTTTAACAACGGAAGAGTCTCTTGGCTCTTGAGTCTCCTTACCGTCATACCTTACCATGACTCCCTCAGCCTCTATGTCGAATGCCTCACCTACATTGCAATGCTGAATGTACACTTGAAATGTGAAAGCTCTGTACCAAAAAAATCTGAATCCTAACACATGTACCGTACTACCCTAATTTTAGCCTTTCCGACTATGAATCCTTTTCTCTCCTTCGCAGATGGATGTCGTTCCTCGAAGTCCCCCCCTATCGCCATCCCCAGACCACCGAGTCTCAGCTTTAGTCCTCCAGGCGCAGTGGTCTTTTCTGGATCCCCTTCCTCTTCACAGTCTCTGCTGCCATGTGGGAGTTCACTCCGACAGAATTCCTCGATGCGGCAAGATTTGTCCTGCTCCCAAGGATCCTTACGCCTATCCTACCCCAATAGAAACAGTGCCGCCTCCCTACTCTCCACATCAACATGCTCAGATACCAGCTACATCCTTGGCAGGTACAACTTACTAATTTACTTGCAGCCAATAGAAGTGCGACTATATTTATGTCTTTACCGGTCTTTACGAATGTAAAATACTTAGATTCTTCTGTGACAGTGTCTATCAATGTAGAGTGTAGAGCTGGTCCAATTTTCTTTGACCAGTATGAATACCACATTGCAACTCCTGTATCTGAGGTTGGACTAACAACTGGACTGTTATCTTCGGTGGTCTGGAATAGATTTTCCCACAGAGGCTTAAGAGAGTGACTACCCCCTTATAGTTGTAATACCCTGCTGTTACTTCTCTTGAAAAGGGGAACCACTATCCAGCCTACTAAACCAGAGGAACTGTTCCTCACCTCCAGGCAATGGTGCAGAGACATATCAAATATAATATTTCTGCAACATCCAGAGCCTTAAATAATCCAGACCTAGTTTTTTGACAACCTCAACCAAATAAATTGGCCGTGATGGCCGTGCCTCGGTCTGTGACTGTGCTTGCGGTATGGGAGGTCACTGGGATTGAGAAGATCCTCGAAGTATTCCTTAAACCCATGGTAGTGGCAGACTTCTGTCGGCACTTTAGACAGTGTAGACAGAGCACAGCTTCTCCCTTATGAGGCATCAAATGGTTTGACAGAAACTCTTTGAAGTCCACTGGAATTTGTGCTTCATGGTCTTAACAAACTTCCTGCTTCAGGAATATTATAAGTTGGAACTTAACTTCCTGCACAAGTACAAGCACATTCCACACCGTAAAAGTGACATTCCTTGTCCTAAAAATTGCTAACAAATCAGATTTGACTATGAAAATTCTTAGTCACAGACAGTTTCTGGTACAGTAAGTACAGTCATGGTCAAAAGTTACACTTGTTAAGAACATAATGTCATGGCTGTCTTGAGTTTCCAATCATTTCTACAACTCTTATTTTTTTGTGATTGGAGCACATACTTGACCACAGAACTTTCCTCCAGAAGGTCTTATCTTTGTCCATGTGATGTCAGATGAAACAACAATTGAGCTGTTTGGCCACAATACCCAGCAATACTCAGTGGCCTAGTGGTTAGAGTGTCGGTAGGTTGTGAGTTCAAACCCCGGCCGAGTCATACCAAAGACTATAACAATGGGACCCATTACCTCCCTGCTTGGCACTCAGCATCAAGGGTTGGAATTGGGGGTTAAATCACCACTGCTCCCCTCACCTCCCAGGGGGTGATCAAGGGTGATGGGTCAAATGCAGAGAATAATTTCGCCACACCTAGTGTGTGTGTGACAATCATTGGTACTTTAACTATAAGAGTTGTAGAAATGATTGGAAACTCAAGACAGCCATGACATGATGTTCTTTACAAGTGTATGTAAACGTTTGACCACGACTGTATATGATTTTGTTAGGAAGACCAAAATGTAATGTGTTCATATGCCTATTTTTTCTACACAGCACCTTGTCTTTGACCGGTGAAGAAGCCGACTGTCAAGAGTCTATCGTCTACAGTGACGGATGCAGGACAAGGACCTATGACACCCATAGCAATTCTCCTAGGCAGGAGACGCCCAGCAACTATTCGCTTAGCAGTCCTGAACTGTCGCTGTCTGGCTCTTTTACTGATGTCCCTATGTTGCTGATCAATGGCGTACCACACCATGACATGCAGGTCAACACATCTCCCGTATCAGAAAACGGCTCACCACAGAAGCCATTCACTCCTCACGGTGAGCTGTTGCCTTGTGTCTACAGAGTATTTTACTTATAAATACTTGACTTCATGCAATACATTCCATTCCTCTTTTAGGTTCCCCAGTCTATGGCAGTCAGCCAACAATGACGTTTGTCATGGACTCTTCAAAATTTTGGTTCCGACCAAATATCAGCAGAGCAGAGGGTAAGAATCTCTAACATTTGACACTTCATGGCAGTGATTTTTTAACACAAAATCCCTTCAGACTTAGAGACTTAGACTTCCTTTTATTGTCATTCAAATTTGAACTTTACAGTACAGATGAGAACGGAATTTTGTTGCATTAGCTCGTTGTAGTGCAGGATAAAAGAGCAATAAGGTGCAGGTATAAATAAATAGATTACTGTACAGATATATATTGCACTTTTGCATATGCATCCACGTTTATGGATGTATGTTATATTGTCTTTATAGTCCAGCCAGTTAATCCGTTTTTGGGGGGATTTGAGGGGATTATTATGATGCGTTCAAGAGTCTTTTAGAGGGAAGAAGCTGTTACAGAACCTGGAGGTTTTGCTACGGAGGCTGTGGAACCTCTTTCTAGAGTCCAGCAGTGAAAACAGTCCTTGGTGGGAGTGGGAGGAGTCTCTGTAGAATTTCTGAGCCCTGGTCAGGCAGCGGCTTTTTTGCGATTTCCCGGATAGAAGGAAGAAGAGTCCTGATGATCTTTTCTGCCGTCCTCACCACTCTCTGCAGAGACTTCCAGTCTGAGGCACTGCAGGCTCCAGTCTAGACAGAGATGCAGTCTGGTTAAGTTAACTCATTAACACGTTAACTCGTGATTAATCACAAAAATTATCGCAATAATCATCGACCGTGTTTTCCGGACCATAGGGCGCACCGGATTATAAGGCGCACTGCCGATGAGCGGGTCTAGTCAGGTCTTTTTTCATACTAAAGGCGCACCGGATTATAAGGCGCATTAAAGGGGTCATATTATTGTGGCCCTCCCCTCCCCTTCTCCATCTGTTCACCGGCGCAGAAAGGTTAAAATAATATTAAGTGTTCATTTATCCATTTCACTTATTATTTATAGGTATTCCACATTGTTCTCTGCATTTAAAAGTATAATTATTCTTTATAAAGTGTGTTTTGTGTCTGGGATGGGATAATTAGATTTACATGGTTTCCTTTTTAAAAAAAAATTTCTTTTATTAATCAATCCAACAAAATAATACACAATAATACCATAATTATACAATTCCAATTCCAAAACCAAAGCAACATTCAGAATAGCAATCAACAGAGCATTTGAGAAGACACGCAAACATGACACAAAACAATCCAAAAGTAGTCAAACAAAAATGAATACTATCAACAACAGTATCAATATTAATAATAATTCCAACATAGAAATCCCTCATTGACATTATCATCACAGCCATTTATTTAAAAAAAACAACAAAAAAAACATTAAAAAAATGAACAATAGTCATAGTGGCTTACACTTGCTTGACAAAACATTGTGTCCAATATTTTCCACAAAGATAAAAGACGTCATATTTACGGTTAATTTAATAGTTAAAACAAATTTGAATAATGGATCCCATATTCCAATACATGACTCATTATTATCTAAACTAAATGCATTTTTGTTCTACCGATATCATTTCCATAGCTAGTGTGTGCCAGTCGGTATGATTTCCTGGTTTCCTTTAAGAAAAATGATTCTCGTACTATTTAAGTGACCTTTTTGAACAAAAACCGAGGTGTCACTGATTATTAATCATTTCTAAATTCCAACACCAGGAATTATCAAAGACTTCTTTCAAAATGTTTCATTCATTATAATTATTCTTTATAAAGTGTGTTTTGTGTCTGGGATGGGATAATTGCATATACATGGTTTCCTTTAAGAAAACTTGTTCCCTTACGATTTAGGTGACCTTTTTGAACAAAAACCGAGTTGTCACTGATTATTAATCAATTCTAAATTCTAAACACCAGGAATGATCAAAGACTTCTTTCAAAAATGTTTCATTCATTATAATTATTCTTTATAAAGTGTGTTTTGTGTCTGGATGGGATAATTGCTTATATATGGTTTCTTTTAAGAAAAATTGTTCCCTTACGATTTAAGTGACCTTTTTGAACAAAAACCGAAGTGTCACTGATTGATAATTCCTAAAGACTTATTTCAAAATGTTTAATTCATTATAATTATTCTTTATAAAGTGTGTTTTGTGTCTGGGATGGGATAATTGCATATACATGGTTTCCTTTAAGAAAACTTGTTCCCTTACGATTTAGGTGACCTTTTTGAACAAAAACCGAGTTGTCACTGATTATTAATCAATTCTAAATTCTAAACACCAGGAATGATCAAAGACTTCTTTCAAAAATGTTTCATTCATTATAATTATTCTTTATAAAGTGTGTTTTGTGTCTGGATGGGATAATTGCTTATATATGGTTTCTTTTAAGAAAAATTGTTCCCTTACGATTTAAGTGACCTTTTTGAACAAAAACCGAAGTGTCACTGATTGATAATTCCTAAAGACTTCTTTCAAAATGTTTAATTCATTATAATTATTCTTTATAAAGTGTGTTTTGTGTCTGGAATGGGATAATTACATATACATGGTTTCCTTTAAGAAAACTTGTTCCCTTACGATTTAGGTGACCTTTTTGAACAAAAACCGAGGTGTCACTGATTATTAATCAATTCTAAATTCTAAACACCAGGAATTATCAAAGACTTCTTTCAAAATATTTTATTCATTACGATTACTCTTATAACGAGTTTTTTTTGTTTTTGTTTGTTTGTTTGGTTTTGTATTGTGTAGTTATATTTATATGGTAATTGTTATTCTGTGACTGTAAATTGTTTGCTTGTTTTCTTATTGATGCTTTTATTTGTTTCTGTATTTGTGTAGTTATTATTATATGTTTTTACTTGTAATTGTGTTGAGTTTGTGGACCCCAGGAAGACTAGTGGGTTGTTGGGGCAACCAGCTATCCTTAATAAAAATAAAAATAAAATCAAATAACGGGCTCAAGCCCAGATAAACAGGATTCTTGAGGCATCAATGTTAATTCTTAACATTCAATTACAACATTTTAATCACTACTAGGCATTACATTTATTTGTTATTGGCTGTTAAGAGTCTGGTGTCCTATAATGACTTATGTCATGTGGATTATATTATTTAATCCGTTATTTTGTTGACGTTCTAGAGGCATTTCATTGGGCCCAACCTGGGAAGTCAGTTCACATCATGCAATAACAGATGCAGATTTATGTCAATGATAGCATTGTGGTGTTCTATCCATCCTAGCTGAGGCCCTGGTCCGGGACAAAGAACCGGGAACATTTGTGGTGAGAGACAGCACTACCTACAGAGGAAGTTTTGGTCTGGCCATGAAGGCGGATCCAAAGACAACCATAACGTCTGCCACTGCTGATGCGGGTAAGTTTTTTCCACAATGTCAACAGTGTTTTGAACAGATGCAAAAAGGATTCCTCCACAAAAAAAACAACATTGTGTTGTCAAGTGATTTCACCAGGCATTTAAAATGGCCTCAGGACTCACTTACCAAACCCAACAGATGGGAATAGGCAAGTCTGTGCACACCCTGTCTCTGGTAGGGCAGAAAAGTTTTTTTGTTTTTCTACAAGCCATTCAGTAGCGGGAGTGTCAAAACAAAAAAAAAAACTATCAAACCTCCACAGACATTCCTCCTGAGACACTAAAAAATACAAGTTCCCGGAGCCTAATAATCATCTTGGGTGAAAATATTTTTTGGGGTGTGTTCTTCTTCTACTTTGTTTTTTTTTACCTGCCTAGCTACTCCGGCAAATCATATTGTTGATGTACAAAACCCAAAACCAGTGAAGTTGGCACGTTGTGTAAATGGTAAATAAAAACAGAATACAATGATTTGCAAATCCTTTTCAACTTATATTCAATTGAATAGACTGCAAAGACAAGATATTTAATGTTCAAACTGAGAAAATAATTTTTTGTTGTTGCAAATAATCATTAACTTAGAATTTAATGGCAGCAACACATTGCAAGGGCATTTTCACCACTGTGTTACATGGCCTTTCCTTTTAACAACACTCAGTAAACGTATGGAAACTGAGGAACTGTTTTAACACGTGGCTTGTCATTGTCTTGCTGAAATAATCAGGGGCGTCCATGATAACGTTGCTTGGATGGCAACATATGTCGCTCCAAAACCTGTATGTACCTTTCAGCATTAATGGTGCCTTCACAGATATGTAAGTTACCCATGTCTTGGGCACTAATACACCCCCATACCATCACACATGCTGGCTTTTCAACTTTGCCCCTATAACAATCCGGATGGTTCTTTTCCTCTTTGTTCCGGAGGACACGACGTCCACAGTTTCCAAAAACAATTTGAAATGTGGTTTGAACCCCTGACCTACCGATCTCAGGGCGGACACTCTTTGTATATATATGTGTGTGTGTGTGTGTGTGTGTTTGTGTGTGTGTTTATATATATGCATATACAGTCGTGGTCAAAAGTTTGCATACACTTGTAAAGAACATAATGTCATGGCTGTCTTGAGTTTCCAATAATTCCTACAAATCTTGTTTTTTGTGATAGAGTGATTGGAGCACATACTTGTTGGTCACAAAAAACATTCATGAAGTTTGGTTCATGGTGTTCCTGGGATTAAAGGCCTCAGTTTTTCTCCTCCAAACATATTGCTGGGTATTGTGGCCAAACAGCTCCATTTTTGTTTCATCTGACCACAGAACTTTCCTCCAGAAGGTCTTATCTTTGTCCATGTGATGTCAGATGAAACAAAAATGGAGCTGTTTGGCCACAATACCCAGCAATATGTTTGGAGGAGAAAAGGCGAGACCTTTAATCCCAGGAACACCAGACATACCGTCAAGCATGGTGGTGGTAGTATTATGCTCTGGGCCTGTTTTGCTGCCAATGGAACTGGTGCTTTACAGAGAGTAAATTTGACAATGAAAAAGGCGGATTACCTCCAATCTAAAATCATCAGCCCGGAGGTTGGGTCTTGGGTGCAGTTGGGCGTTCCAACAGGACAATGACGCCAAACACACGTCACAAGTGGTAAAGGAATGGCTAAATCTGGCTAGAATTAAGAATTTAGAATGGCCTTCCCAAAGTCCTGACTTAAACGTTTGGACAATGCTGAAGAAACAAGTCCATGTCAAAAAACCAACAACATTTAGCTGAACTGCACCAATTTTGTCAAGAGGTGTGGTCAAAAATTCAAGCAGAAGCTTGTGGATGGCTACCAAAAGCGCCTTATTGCAGTGAAACTTGCCAAGGGACATGTAAGCAAATATTAACATTGCTGTATGTATACTTTTGACCCAGCACATTTGCTCACTTTTTCAGTAGACCCATAATAAATTCATAAAAGAACCAAATTTCATGAATGTTACAAGTATGTGCTCCAATCACTCTATCACAAAAAAATAAGAGTTGTAAAAATTATTGGAAACTCAAGACAGCCATGACATTATGTTCTTTACAAGTGTATGTACACTTTTGACCACGACTGTATATACACACACACATATATTTATAAATGTGTGAATGTATGTATATGTATATGTATATGATGAAATTATATGTCATCCATATTTTTGTTACCATATTTCTTACATTTTTCAGATGTATGGGTTAAAGAAAAAAACACAGCTTTAAGATCTCTTATTGATTAGAAAGGACCTTGCAGTCTTCTTTATTGCTATTTTTTTTTTTTATCAGGCGGACAAATCAGCTCTAAGTTTATCAAGCACTTCCTGATCGAATCGTCACCAAAAGGTGTTCGTCTGAAAGGATCCACTCAGGAGCCATTCTTTGGTAAGGTCACTGACGCTTTTTGCATAAACCTTTCCTCGCAATCATTTCAAATGTTTTTTGCTATGAACAATTCTTGTTGACACACCCAACTTTATGGGCCATGATTTAAAGGTAGGAGTTCATCCACTGTGACCACAACCCATAGCCATGGTCAACAACTATCTGGGTCCAAATATTAGAACCTAAATGGAGGAGAAATACAAGAGGAACTTCTTAATTGGGATTCCATATAAGGTTTTCTAAATGAAAAACTTTAACTGTTTCTGTAATTTTTCTGGTTGAAGTAGACATTTGTGTTTGCCTTGACTTGTTGCTAGGCAGAGTTTACCAACCATAATTTCAATGTTCATAGACAACAGAATAAGGAGAATAAACATGTCATGTAAAGTTGAAATTGTTGATAAAACAGAGCTAGCATGCAGGCTGTTTCCTTGAATAATTAATACCTGGGATTTATATAGCGCTTTTCTAAGTACCCAAAGTCGCTTTACATGTTAAAAACCCATCATGACATGAATACATGACTTTTTAGCATTTTTATAAATTTATTTTATTTTATTTTTTATTTTTTATTTTTTTTTACAAAATTAGCATCTAAATTTTATTTTAATTTTTTTTCAAAATGATAGTATATCAAATGCATTCTATGATTTTTGTAAGGTCAAAAAATGTTTTCAATATAAATACTGTACTATTTTTTTTACTCCAGTATTTTCATGTATCTATTGTCATCGTTGTACATTTTAAAATTTGTTTTTATTAAAAAATATTAATTGTATTTATTCTCATCCAATTTACTTGTATTTTTTTTACAGTGCAGTGTATAAATATTTATTTATATATGCATTTTTATTTATATATATATATATATTCAAGGTTTCTGTGGTTTATCCGTTATACAGTGCTCAATACCGGGGTAGAGTGGAATATACGTTAGGTCAGGAAAAAACACAGAGGCTATATCATCCCTACAAGCCTGTTTTGCAGGTTACTCTGCTCTTCAGGGGATTTGTATAAATAAATAAAAATATTTACATGAATACATTATTTACATAAATAAAAAAAAATAATAAAAAAAAAATAAAATAAAAGATACATTCAAAATATTATTTTATAAAAAAATCCCTTGAAGGGCAGAGAAACCTGCGAAACAGCTTGTAGGGATGAAATAGGGGATTTTTATAAATAAATACATGTATTTATAAAAATCCCTTGTAGAGCAGGGAAACCTGCGAAACAGGCTTGTAGGGATGAAATAACCTCTGTACATATATACGTTAGGTCAGGAAAAAACGCAGAGGATATTTCATCCCTAGACAAAGAAGGAATACATTCTACTAATTTAAGCAAAATAGGGTTAAAAAAAATATATATATACTGTATAAAAAATAAAAATAAATAAAAATAAAAATATATACATATATATATATATCCTGACCTAACGTATATATATATATATATATATATATATATATATATATATATATATATATATATATATATATATATATATATATATATATATATATATATATATATATATATTATTTTTTTTGTTTTTTATTTTTTATTTTTTTTATTTTACTTTATTATTATTATTATTTTTTTTTAACCCTATTTTGCTTAAATTAGTAGAATATATTCCTTCTTTGTGTAGTTGATTTTTATTGTGGTCATTCAACTATTATTCTATTATATTTTTTTGTTAAGTGAAATCAATTCTTGGCCTATTTGCAGGAAGCCTGTCTGCCCTTGTGTACCAGCACACTATTTCACCTGTCGCTTTACCCTGCAAACTACTGCTCCACACCCACGGTGAGTACTGTACATACCATGTGAACGTGCGCACGTGTGTGTGCGCGTGTGTGTGTGTGTGTGTGTGAGCGAGAGAGAGATAAAGAGCGAGAGAGATGAACACCATGAGTTAATGAAGCTGATTAATCTGTGCACACACAGGATTAGATGGAGAAGCAGAAAAAAACACAGGCAACAAGAAAGTAACAGGTAAACAAATAAGTTTGTATTTTTTTTTGGATGTGAACAATGCTGGTTGAATTTTACTCATATAAAAAATTAAAAAAAACGCCAACACTGATGGAGTATTGGTGCGTGCAAAACAGCAGCAGGTGGCTGTGGCCTGCGGGCCGGTTCTAATACTAATCAAATATCATGCCGGGGGCCATAGATAATTAATTAATTCATTCATTCTACTCCTTGTTGCTTCATGTCGAGGGTGTAGTGGTAGTGGGTGAGGACTAGTGGTAGTGAGTGAGGGGGAACACTGAATTTAAGACAAAAATATGTAGAACGTACTTTAAAAAAGTGATGACTTGATATTTAAAGTGCGATGTGCCGAGTAACATAATCTTCAATCTTTACAATACTTTTTTGAAAAAAATCAATCTTGTCGTTGTCCTTTTTGTGGCGAGTTTGGTCCGTTTTACATAATAAAAAAGGCACAAATGGTATAGTCTAAAAATAACAAAGACTAGTCAAGATTTCATTGTACCCGATATTGAACTAATGATACGATAAACTTGACTTTGAACACACTGCGCACGAGCGAATGAAGCCATACATGTCACACTAAGGGTGGCAGTATGAACAATGCCAACACTGTCATAAACATGTGCCATGTAGTGAAGCCACACTAAACAACAACGACAAATAGTAAATGGGTTATACTTGTATAGCGCTTTTTTCTACCTTCAAGGTATTCAAAGTGACGGACAACGGACGTGACAAGGCTGGTAGAAAAGTGGGGATCGAACCAGGAACCCTCAGGTTGCTGGCACGGCCACTCTCCCAACACAACATAACCACTACAGAACAAATTCCCAGAATTCCCTGCAGCACCAACTCTTCCGGAACGCTACAATATAAACAAACGCCATTGGTGGATCTAAACCTAACATCCACTGTAATGATACCACGTACAATAGCGTGTCGATACTACTATATTTTTTGGCATCACAACATCTTCTTTCGTTTAAAAAAAATGTATATTACATTTATACACTCAGGAAATATGTCGCTGGACACATGAGGACTTTGAATATGACCAATGTATGATCCTGTAACTACTTGGTATCAAATTGATACCCAAACTTGTGGTATCATCCAAAACTAATGTAAAGTATCAAACAACAGAAGAATAAGTGATTATTACATTTGAACAGAAGTGTAGATAGAACATGTTAAAAGAGAAAGTAAGCAGATATTAACAGTAAATGAACAAGGGGATTAATAATTAATTTTCTACCACTTGTCCTTAATAATGTTGACAAAATAATAGGTAGATAAATGACACAATATGTTACTGCATATGTGTCATGATCCGTGGTCCGGATCATGTTTTGGGTTTTCTGTTTGTTTTGGACTCCTGTAGTTCCTGTTTGTGCACCTCCTGAGTTTAGTCACCATGGTTACTTTTGATTTTCACCTGCCTCTGTTGTTCGGGACACTCACCTGGCTCTAATCAAGAGACACTATTTAAGCCTGCCTTTGCCAGTCAGTCGGCCTGGCGTCATTCTGTTACGGCGGGGTCTTTCCAGCTTACTGCGAGGTTTGTTCTCCCGGGATGCAAACGGACTATTCCGGACAAGGCGTGCAGGTAGGAACATATTTATTAATCTTCTCAAAACTCAAAGTACTACAAAAAAACGGAAAACAAGGCCAAGGCACAACGCACTGATCGCACTCGGAGCTAAACTAACACTTAGCATAAACTATGACAAGGAAAACTTACTAGCTGTGGCATGAACAAACAACAACTTACGTATACAAGGCATGAAGCGAACACTTAGCATACACTTGGAATCAGACATGAACCGAACAATGACGCCAGGCCGACTGACTGGCAAAGACAGGCTTAAATAGTGTCTCTTGATTAGAGCCAGGTGAGTGTCCCGAACAACAGAGGCAGGTGAAAATCATAAGTAACCATGGTGACTAAACTCAGGAGGTGCACAAACAGGAAGTAAAGGAGTCCAAAACAAACAGAAAACACAAAGCATGATCCGGACCACGGATCATGACAATATGTCAGCAGACTAAATTAGGAGCCTTTTGTTTGTTTATTTACTACTAAAAGACAAGTTGTCTTGTATGTTCACTAATTTATTTAAGGACAAATTTGCAATAATAAACATATGTTTAATGTACCCTAAGATTTTTTGTTAAAATAAAGCCAATAATGACATTTTTTGTGGTCCCCTTTATTTAGAAAAGTAGCAAAAAGTACCGAAAAGTAGCAAAATAATTTTGGTACCGGTGCCAAAATATTGGTATGGGGACAACACTAGTCTGTTGAGTGACTAGAGTAAGGTGTGCAATTTATTTTGCATCTGTTGTCATTAATAAGGGGAATATATGCTGATCATCAAAACGCCCACTATTCTGGATTTTTTTTTGCTAAAATAAAGCCAATAAATGACATTTTTTGTTGTCCCCTTTATTTAGAAAAGCTGTATTAATTGAATTTAATTTGTTTTGAGTGTTTTTTGCAAGTCTTTTTGTGCTTATTTTAAATGTGCATATTTCAAATAATTACAAATAATTACAAACTCAGATACATTACTTACAATAAGTACGATAACCTACCAAAAGAACAACACAATTTGACATTTTACTTGTTTTAAGTGTTTTTGCAAGTCTTTTAGTGCTTATTT
This sequence comes from Entelurus aequoreus, assembly GCF_033978785.1. NCBI lineage: Eukaryota > Metazoa > Chordata > Actinopteri > Syngnathiformes > Syngnathidae > Entelurus > Entelurus aequoreus. Next base: position 43,378,105 of record NC_084748.1, on the reverse strand, counting down.
TAAATCTGCATAATTTAAATAATTACAAACAATGACAAATAATTACAAACTCAGATATATTACTTACAATTAGTAAGATAATCTACCAAAAGAACAGCACAATTTGACATTTTACTTGTTTTAAGTGTTTTTGAAAGTCTTGTTATGCTTATTTTAAATCTGCATATTTCAAATAATTACAAAAAATTACAAACTAAGATACATTTTTTACAATAAGTTAGATAATCTACCAAAAGAACAACACGATTTGACATTTTACTTGTTTTAGGTGTTTTTGTAAGTCTTTTTGTGCTTATTTTAAATCTGCATATTTTAAGTAATTACAAACAATTACAAATAATTACAAACTCAGATATATTACTTGCAATTAGTAAGATAATCTACCAAAAGAACAACACAATTTGACATTTTACTTGTTTTAAGTGTTTTTGAAAGTCTTGTTATGCTTATTTCAAATGTGCATATTTCAAATAATTACAAAAAATTACAAACTAAGATACATTTTTTACAATAAGTTAGATAATCTACCAAAAGAACAACACGGTTTGACATTTTACTTGTTTTAGGTGTTTTTGCAAGTCTTTTACTGCTTATTTTAAATCTGCATATTTTAAGTAATTACAAACAATTACAAATAATTACAAACTCAGATATATTACTTACAATTAGTAAGATAATCTACCAAAAGAACAACACAATTTGACATTTTACTTGTTTTAAGTGTTTTTGAAAGTCTTGTTATGCTTATTTTAAATGTGCATATTTCAAATAATTACAAAAAATTACAAACTAAGATACATTTTTTACAATAAGTTAGATAATCTACCAAAAGAACAACACGATTTGACATTTTACTTGTTTTAGGTGTTTTTGCAAGTCTTTTAGTGCTTATTTTAAATCTGCATATTTTAAATAATTACAAACAATTACAAATAATTACAAACTCAGATATATTACTTGAAATTAGTAAAATAATCTACCAAAAGAACAACACAATTTGACATTTTACTTGTTTGAAGTGTTTTTGAAAGTCTTGTTATGCTTATTTTAAATGTGCATATTTCAAATAATTACAAAAAATTACAAACTAAGATACATTTTTTACAATAAATTAGATAATCTACCAAAAGAACAACACGATTTGACATTTTACTTGTTTTAGGTGTTTTTGCAAGTCTTTTAGTGCTTATTTTAAATCTGCATATTTTAAGTAATTACAAACAATTACAAATAATTACAAACTCAGATATATTACTTGCAATTAGTAAGATAATCTACCAAAAGAACAACACAATTTGACATTTTACTTGTTTTAAGTGTTTTTGAAAATCTTGTTATGCTTATTTTAAATGTGCATATTTCAAATAATTACAAAAAATTACAAACTCAGATAAATTTTTTACAATAAGTTAAATAATCTACCAAAAGAACAACACAATTTGACATTTTACTTGTTTTAGGTGTTTTTGCAAGTCTTTTAGTGCTTATTTTAAATCTGCATATTTTAAGTAATTACAAACAATTACAAATAATTACAAACTCAGATATATTACTTACAATTAGTAAGATAATCTACCAAAAGAACAACACAATTTGACATTTTACTTGTTTTAAGTGTTTTTGAAAGTCTTGTTATGCTTATTTTAAATGTGCATATTTCAAATAATTACAAAAAATTACAAACTAAGACACATTTTTTACAATAAGTTAGATAATCTACCAAAAGAACAACACGATTTGACATTTTACTTGTTTTAGGTGTTTTTGCAAGTCTTTTAGTGCTTATTTTAAATCTGCATATTTTAAATAATTACAAACAATTACAAATAATTACAAACTCAGATATATTACTTGCAATTAGTAAGATAATCTACCAAAAGAACAACACAATTTTACATTTTACTTGTTTTAAGTGTTTTTGAAAGTCTTGTTATGCTTATTTTAAATGTGCATATTTCAAATAATTACAAAAAATTACAAACTCAGATACATTTTTTACAATAAGTTAAATAATCTACCAAAAGAACAACACAATTTGACATTTTACTTGTTTTAGGTGTTTTTGCAAGTCTTTTTGTGCTTATTTTAAATGTGCATATTTCAAAAATTACAAATAATTACAAACTACCGAAAAGTACCAAAATATTGGTATCAGGACAACACTAATACACACACAGCGAGCACAAACTGGCAGAAATGTAGATGGGCCTATGCACACACATCCAGCTGACCCCATCATGTTGTGGCGTTTACCAACACGTGAATGTTGATTGCAGCCTCCAACTTCATCTACCTGAACGCCGTCCCCACTGAGACGTTGACGGGACCGTGTGCAGTTGAGAGGGCCGTCTCCTCCACCCTCCAACTCCTCTCAGGGTCCTTTGAACCCACCATCGTCAACCTGAAAGTGTCCTCGAAGGGTATCACGCTGACGGACATCAACAGGAAGTAAGAAAACACACATCCTGTCGCATATGTCGCTGAGATTTTGTGTGGTAAACTCTTTAAAGGCAAGGTCCTAAATGTGGCGTTCTGGACTTATTTCCTTGTAGGCATTTTTTCAGGCGTCATTACCCTGCTCACCTGCTCAGCTACGGTGGAGATGACCCGGAAGATCGAAGGTGAGGTATCAATATGTGGAAGTTTTCATCGCGGTTATGGTTGAAGTCATCGTGTGAATAGTCAGAGATACACTATATTGCCAAAAGTATTTGGCCGCCCATCCAAATGATCAGAATCAGGTGTCCTAATCACTCGGCCCGGCCACAGGTGTATAAAATCAAGCACTTAGGCATGGAGACTGTTTCTAGAAATATTTGTGAAAGAATGGGCCGCTCTCAGTGATTTCCAGCGTGGAACTGTCATAGGATGCCACCTGTGCAACAAATCCAGTCGTGAAATTTCCTCGCTCCTAAATATTCCAAAGTCAACTGTCGACTATATATATATACACAAATTATATATATATATATATATATATATATATATATATATATATATATATATATATATATATATATATATATATATATATATATATATATATATATATATATATATATATAGCGGTAGAAAATGGATGGATATATATATATATATATATATATATATATATATATATACACAGTATATATACAAATATAACAAGCGGTAGAAAATGGATGGATATATATATATATATATATATATATATATATATATATATATATATATATATATATATATATATATATATATATATATATACACAGTATATATACAAATATAACAAGCGGTAGAAAATGGATGGATGGATATATATATATATATACAAATATATATATACAGTATACATATATATATATATATATATATATATATATATATATATATATATATATATATATATATATATATATATATATATATATATATATATATATATATATATATATATATATATATATATATATATATATATATATACACACAGAATGTATACAAATATAACAAGCTGTAAAAAATGGATGGATGGATGGATATATACATACGTACATACATTTATATTTTATATATTTTTTTTAATTTAATTTATACTTTACTGTTTTTCCTTCAATACTTCTACAATTGAAACTAAATTTAGCAGTTTAAAAAAACATTTAGCACTAGTTTTAAAGTAGGGAAGGGGTTTGTGTGTCCTCATTCCTGGGTGGATCTCGCTGACTGCATTTTGCAATGCAGTATGCTGAAAACGATGGAAAGCTCCACTCTACATAGCAACTGACGCTGTGGTCAAAGTTGGAATTGCCCAAAATACTTTTTACATTTTAAGATATTCACCAATCTACTGCCATCTGGTGGCTTAAATGGATAGTGCACCCCACCCGCACCCAAATTCGTCACGTTTCATGTGTCAGGTAAACCGCGACAAATGGTGCCATATGAATCTCCTTCGTACTGTACACCAAAATAATACATTTCATTGTATAGCTGAGCATTGCACATTTGTCTGCATGGATCACTGGTAAACGAAACATGACTTTTTGTCATTTTGTCTTTTTGACTGCTGCAGGTGGCGGAAAGGTTCAAGTTTTGGCGCAAGGTAAGGGAGTACCTCGTTACACCTAATAACTCTGTTTTCTGTCTATTATTTTTAAAGTTACTGTTTCACAGTAAATGTAAAAACTGTACACTGTAATATGTTTATTGTATGATTATTACAAATACTTATGTCCCCTGCTGTATTTGAGCCATTCCACCAAATCAGTGCCTTTTTTTAAAATGTGTATTGGCCCATGTCAGGGAACTTTATTTCCTTCTTTTACTAGGTTCCTAAGTCAAAGATGAATCAGAAACAGGTCTGAAAGCAACAAATTTAGTTTTTAGCATACAATTAGCAATTATACAGGTATGAAAAATACCCACATGGCATTTATTCTAACAGCATGTTGACACCAGGCACAATACAGCGATTAAAAAAATATATATACATTTTATTTTTTTATTTTTATTTTTTATTTTTATTTTATTTTATTTTTATTTTTTTTGTCCTGTCCAGCTTCTCAGGCAAATCATATAGTTGATGTAGATGCCCATGTAAATTTACTTTACAAAAGAGACGTGTAGGATACTTCTCTTGTTGCCTTATTTGTATTTGACTTTATTAATATATATATATATATATATATATATATATATATATATATATATATATATATATATATATATATATATATATATATATATATATATATATATATATATATATATATATAATTATCATTTGGTGCAGCCAAATACATTTTAGAAATAATCAAACTACATAAAAACATTTTTTCCCGGTAAACAGGACTGTGCTGACATTTTAAAAAAACATATTAGAAAGTAGCCAGTAACAAACGTGTCCGCATCATTGTACTTACCGTGTCACCCTCTTATCTGTATAAATTACTGTGGCCACTAGATGTCACCAAAAAACAAAAAAAAACACTTATTTTCTACTTCATTAAAGAAAGACTTTAGTGTTTCTCGTTCCTACCATTGTTCTTAGACTAATTTCACCCGATCGAACCTTTTCCAACATTCCACACTACAAAATAATGAAAGTATGTATGACTCTTACTAATATCGTATTGGATCAATCTCAGTATCAACCTGTACTCAAGGCTCCAATATCGGTGTAGTTGGAAGTGAAAAAGTATCAGGACGCCTTCAGTTGAAATATCATCAAATATACCAGAAAATAAAGAAGTGGACTTACTTTTGTCCTTCCTGTGGCCTGCAGAGGAGTGGGAAGATGGAACTTCCTGTATACCAGACCTGGGCAAAATAAGGCCCGCGGGCCACATGCGTGCTACATAATTTTTTTTAGACCTTTAACATCAAAACGGTAGCCGTCATTATGATGTGCAGTGCTCCTTTTAAATGGCCGTAAGTCTTGAACTGTAGAAAGTATTTCAATGGTTGAAATCTGCACAGATTTTTACAACAAATTTCTGCATAAAAGTGATAATATATCATATTGTTGGTGTTTATTACCCTTTGCATTCACATTTTGCTGTTTTTTTTTTAAACATTTTTATTGTAAAAGGATGTCTATGGAGGAGCTGGTCTGAGAAGTAAAAGAGGAGCTATGTTCATATGTTGTTTATATTCAGTGTTTTATCGTTCATAGTTAATATTGTAAATCCCACTTTCTTTATTTTCATGTACATTTTGGGTGTCCCATTCAGTGAAAAAACTAAAATTCCATTCCGTTTTTTTTGAGGTGGTCTATATATATATAATTTATACACACATACATATTGGCCCCCCCAGACACATGTTTTTCTTTCAATGTGGCCCCTAAGTCAAAATATTTGCCCAGCACTGCTGTAGACCATTTGACTTGTGGAATATTCCAAATTATTTAGAGGAGCTAATGTGTTTGGGTAACAGACTGAGTGAAAACCAAAGGCTCAAGCCTTAAATTAGATTTTTTAAAATAATTTTAGATATTTTTTTTTTAAAGAAAAAAAGTATATTTAGCTTCCTAAGGCCCAAGCTGTTTGTTTACATGCTTTTTTATTTATTTCTCTTTGCTATTTGGGCTTATTGGACCCTAATTAGAATAAAAACTAAGAATCATCTTTTGATATGATGTACTTAGTCCATAAGTACACAAACGTGTACTTCATGTTTAGTGACATGCTAATTCTTATTTTTACACTTTTTTCCCCCCCAAATTCCATTTTATGTTATACTCTTCGGACACCACCAGATGGCAGTATAAGTGTCCACATAAGTGGCCATAAGACCCCAATTCAGTAGTGTACACAATTTTGGAAATAAGAGCTAAAAGGTGCTGTCCACGCATGTGGCCACTAAGGCCTTTAGAGGTTAAGTGTGATTTTTTAAAATCATTTTAGATATTTTTTTAAAAAGAAAAACAAGTATATTTAGGGTAAGATGTGACGTGAATATAGTTTGAATTTAAAAAGAGTTTCAAAAAGAGACAATTGGAATTATATCAAACTGATTTTTTATTTTGATTGGGCGTGTCATTGTGAAAATGCTTAAACGAAAATTAAAAAGGTATGTTGGAGTTCGGGTGTTGGTGGAGGGAACAGTTATAAAATCATCTAAAATAATTTGTGTTAAAAAGGGGGCCGATAAATATAAGAATAGTATTCTTCCATCTGCTCTTTTCTGATTATGGAAATGTATAAGAAACAAAAAAACAATGAAAGTGTCAACTGTACGTGGCTTGTATGTATGCATTTTCATGAAAGGAATAAAAACAAATAAAAAATTTAATTTTTTTAAAAAAAAAGACACAACATTTCTGAAGGATTTAAATGATTAAATTGCACAATATAGTCAAATTTTACGAATGATAGACAGGCAAACAATTCCTATCTTTCCAGTGTTTGAGATAGTAAAAAAATAAAAATAAAAATAAATAAATTAATAAACATTTTTAAAAATATATAACATTTCTGAAGGATTTAAATGATTAAATTGCACAATATAGTCAAATTTTAGGAATGATAGACAGGCAAACAATTCCTACTCTTCCAATGTTTGAGATAGTAAAAAATAAATAAATAAATAAATAAAATAAATACATAAATAACAATTTTTTTAAATACATAACATTTCTGAAGGATTTAAATGATTAAATTGCACAATATAGTAACATTTTAGGAATGATAGACAGGCAAAAAATTCCTACTTTTCCAGTGTTTGAGATAGTAAAAAATAAATAAATAAATGAATAAAATAAATAAATAAATACATTTTTTAAAAAATATATAACATTTCTGAAGGATTTAAATTATTAAATTGCACAATATAGTAACATTTTAGGAATGATAGACAGGCAAACAATTCCTACTTTTCCGGTGTTTTGAGATAGTAAAAAAATAAAATAAAATAAAAATAAATAAAATAATTAAAAAAACAAAAAACAAATATATAATATTTCTGAAGGATTTAAATGATTAAATTGCACAATATAGTCAAATTTTAGTAATGATAGACAGGCAAACAATTCATATTTTTCCAGGGTTTGAGATAGTAAAAAAATAAAAATAAATAAATAAATAAATAAAATGTTAAAAAATATCTAACATTTCTGAAAGATTTAAATGATTACATTGCACAATATAGTCAAATTTTACGAATGATAGACAGGCAAACAATTCCTATCTTTCCAGTGTTTGAGATAGTAAAAAAAATAAAATAAAAATAAAAATAAATTAATTAATAAACATTTTTAAAAATATATAACATTTCTGAAGGATTTAAATGATTAAATTGCACAATATAGTCAAATTTTAGGAATGATAGACAGGCAAACAATTCCTACTCTTCCAATGTTTGAGATAGTAAAAAATAAATAAATAAAATAAATACATAAATATATATTTTTTTAAATATATAACATTTCTGAAGGATTTAAATGATTAAATTGCACAGTATAGTCACATTTTAGGAATGATAGACAGCCAAACAATTCCTAATTTTCCAGTGTTTGAGATAGTAAAAAATAAATAAATAAATGAATAAAATAAATAAATAAATACATTTTTTTTAAAAATATATAACATTTCTGAAGGATTTAAATGATTAAATTGCACAATATAGTAACATTTTAGGAATGATAGACAGGCAAACAATTTCTACTTTTCCAGTGTTTGAGATAGTAAAAAAATAAAATAAAATAAAAATAAATAAAATAATTAAAAAAACAAAAAACAAATATATAATATTTCTGAAGGATTTAAATGATTAAATTGCACAATATAGTCAAATCTTAGGAATGATAGCCAGGCAAACAATTCCTATTTTTCCAGGGTTTGAGATAGTAAAAAAATAAAAAAAAAAAAATAAATAAATAAAATGTTAAAAAATATATAAGATTTCTGAAGGATTTAAATGATTACATTGCACAATATAGTCAAATTTTAGGAATAATAGACAGGCAAACAATTCCTACTTTTCCAGTGTTTGAGACAGTAAAAAAATAAAAATAAAAATAAAATAAATAAATAAATAAAAAATGTTAAAAATATATAACATTTCTGAAGGATTTAAATGATTAAATTGCACAATATAGTCACATTTTAGGAATGATAGACAGGCAAACAATTCCTACTTTGTTTGAGATAGTAAAAAATTTAAAAAAAAAAAAAAAATTAAAAAAATTTAAAAAATTAAATAAAAAACGTTAAAAATATATAACATTTCTGAAGGATTTAAATGATTAAATTGCACAGAGTAGTAAAATTTTAGGAATGATAGACAGGCAAACAATTCCTACTTTTCCAGTGTTTGAGATAGTTAAAAGAAAAAAATACAAAAAAAAATAAAAAATATATATATATATATATATATATATATATAAATAATTTTTTAAAATTGTATTGATAAAATATGAAATCAGATCAATGTGCTAAACAAAAGTATATATTTTACAGTTAACTGTATTGTGCATTTATGCATTTTATAGCGGTGCAAATTGCACCAATTGGGTCTTGTTAAACCTCTTTGATGCTGTTTGTATATCGTTACTGTACACTCCAAAAATATTCATCATTACTTCTTTTGCCTTGCAGGATGTTTGGCTTCGTGGCAAAAGGCGTGGAAGCCGGCGCGGAGAACGTGTGCCACGTCTTTGCAGAGTATGATCCTCTGCAGCCCTGCAGTGCGGCCGTCGACCTCATCAAGGCCGTCATAACCAAGTCATAGGCGCTGTGATACCAACATCGGGTACTTTTCGGACAGCATTTTGTATGGATTTACGCTGGCTTGCACTAAGCGGAATGGCTTCTCCCGTCGTTGCCATGGCAACCCTACTGGTTGCGTTATTGCTGGGTTGGGATCTCGCGTGACCGAGTAGCTTGCGAAGCGTGTTCAGACGCGTCGTCACTTCAACAAGTCCTGTTTTTTGTTTAGCACCAATATTCATTGGCTTCTACTACTGACACTTTACAACTGTAGGTGGCGCCCTGGGGCAGGACAAAAGCTTTCTTCCAGTGATGGTGATCACGTGACCAGACGCAAAGTACATCTGAATATGTCCTATATGAGACCCAGGAGGAACGCTTACCAGTGTTACAATGTCCTGGAATGTAAATGCAACTGTAAACCCCGCTGTAGTTGGATTTATTGTTGGGCGGATTTGTGAACGTCAGACACAGAAAATGATGCATCAAGTAAAAAACAGAACGTCAAATGCCAAAAAAACACACACAAACCCCAAAAACCACCGCATGAGAGAAATGCTGCAGGTTCACGGAACAAAAACGGAGCCAGGGGTGCCAAACCTGAGGGATATTTTTCTTTAACATACCCGTTGTCAGAATAATTGTATATAAGTTATCACACAACTCGTTTGCCTGCAGTTACTAGGTGTCGGTTTCTCAGGTCTGGACAGCCACGGGAAAGGACCCGAAATCTACGATCAGAGAGGGGGGCAAACCCGACACCGCTCCAAGCACCTTTTGTTTGAACTGTTTATGACCCAGTGCAGCTGCTGCATAATGAGACCCCACCCCTTAGAAGCAGCCGCAGCTATGTAATCAGGGAATGTCCAAATAAATGTGGAGGGCGTGGAACTTTTTCCTCAGAGCGTGGGGTGACACTGTGCGAGGGTGCGGGTCCACGCGCTCTCCTCATGAGCTGAATTGAATCCTGTCTCTGTTTGAGTCCTTGCTTCTTGTCTTGTTTAATAGATAGTTGGGTGTTTGAACCTGACACCCGTCAACCCGACAAAAAAACTACACCAGGCTGTTGTGTCCGTATTTCAAGCCGCCTTTCTGTTGAAAATGTTTCTCGTTATTTTTTGCTGTCTTTAAAAAAATAAAAGCCCGAGCAGCACAGCAAGTATTAGAGGCAACATTTGGCACAACATACACTATATTGCCAAAAGTATTTGGCCACCTGCCTTGACTCACTTATGAACTAGAAGTGCCATCCCATTCCTAACCCATAGGGTTAAATATGATGTGGGTCCACCTTTTGCAGCTATTACAGCTTCAACTCTTCTGGGAAGGCTGTCCACAAGGTGGCGGAGTGTGTTTATAGGAATTTTTACACCATTCTTCCAAAAGCGCATTGGTGAGGTCACACACTGATGTTGGTGGAGAAGGCCTGGCTCTCAGTCTCCGTTCTAATTCATCCCAAAGGTGTTCTATCGGGTTCAGGTCAGGACTCTGCGCAGGCCAGTCAAGTTCATCCACGCCAGACTCTGTCATCCATGTCTTTAAAAACCTTGCTTTGTGCACTGGTGCACAGTCATGTTGGAAGAGGAAGGAGCCAAGCCCAACTCCTAAAAAACAACCCTACCCCATAATTCCTCCTCCACCAAATTTCACACTCGGCACAGTGCAGTCTGAAATGTACCGTTCTTCTGATTCTGATCATTTGGATGGGTGGCCAAATACTTTTGGAAATATAGTGTATAGGTTAAGTCAGGCCTTCAAAATAAAAGCACTCCAGTTAAATAACAGTGTTGCACCACAGTAGTCTTTCCCCAGCACCACCCTCCTTTTGTTTTCTCTCGACAAGGGGTGTGGCTTTCTGATTCCGCTGGAAAGACCTTAATTTTCCTTTTTCAAACAATTGTTTATTATTTAACAGAGAACAATGCACATTAATGAGCATTTCTGTAAATGCACCAGATTTAGTGACAAGGCTTATTTTCAGATGTTACATTGTCACATTGTTATTTTCCCTCGTTGTCCCTTATTTTCAGGAAAATGTCCCTTATTTTGAAATGCAAAGACATGTATGGTCATTAAAGACTTAAAGGGGAATTGCACTTTTTTTGTGTGGAATTTTGCCTGTCGTTCGCAATCACTATGAAAGACATGGCGATAGATGTTATCTATTTTTTCCATTGCAATGTAAATAATAAATAAATGCGATCAAAAGTAGGACGGCAAGCGTCTTTTCATGTCGTTCTCACCATTTCCGGCTGTCAAAGTGTACCGACTTGTCGGAATACAACCTCAGAGTTCTTCTGTCCAGGTGAGAGGCAAGGATTGATGACCTACAATAAACTTCCACGGAGCAAGGAAGCGAGTAAACACCTCGCCAGTTGATCATGTCGAAATTGTGCGCAGGGTTGTCGTCAGGTTCAAACACTGATGACATCTATTAAACAAGACAAGAAGCAAAGAATTAAACAGAGACAGAATCAAATTTGGCTCAATTTGAGGAGAGACGCCTGGACACGCCGTACCCTTGCACAGTGTCTCAGCACGCTCTGGCGAAAGATTGTACGCCTCCTCCTTTATTTGGACTTTCCCCTGACCACATGGCAACAGCGGCTTCCAAAGGGACGTGGGTCGTAAACAGCGTTGCCTTTGGTTAGAGAACAGTTCAAAAGAAAAGGTCGTAAAACACTTCAAAAAAGAGGTACGTAAAAGAGTCCAAAAACGCGGTGTCTGGAACTTGGGCAGATCCTGCCTTCTCTCCGCTTTGTAGTCCTCGGGTTAGAACAATATCTTTCTGTTGATTACAATACATGAAAGAAAACAGAACACCTTCATGTCGCTTCCCCCCCTACACAGTGGAGTTTTACAAGCATTCTTCTTGGTAGGTTCAAAGACGGGTTTTTGCTTCTCGCTGGGAACTCATTGAAACACAAAGTTTTTGTGATAACTTGGATAAAATTGTTCTTAACCTTGTTGGAGGTACCGAACTCTACCAGTTTCATATGCGCATTCACAGAACCCTTCTTTAGTGAAAAAAAAATAAATATATATATATATATTTTTTCAAATTCAAGAAAAAGTCGTATGTTTTTTTACTGGTGCACAAAATGAACCGTGCGTGAACATCACCTTGTTCAAAGAACAAAACCAACACAGTGCATGAACTCACAACAAATTACACACCTTACACACATTACCATGAATTTGATTAACGTGGACCCCGACTTAAACAAGTTGAAAAACGTATTCGGGTGTTACCATTTAGTGGTCAATTGTACGGAATATGTACTGTACTGTGTATTCTCTTCCTTTGCAATCTGCTAGTAAAAGTTTCAATCGATCAATCAAAAAACCTGCAAATCAGATGGAAAATTAGAGGGAACATTGTTTGGGGGTATCCATAATACGCTGATAGGGAGAAGTTTTTATTTATACGATAAGTCGGATGTGTCTTTACCCCTGAGGCCGACTCACCGAACCCCTAGGGTTCGATCGAACCCAGGTTAAGAACCACTGTTCTAACAGTTGTGACCACGACGCCGCTATAAATAGTTGGTCTGCGTCAGCGCTTATAATAACAATATCACTAATGCTTGGTTAATATTCAAATCACGAAATGTTAATTAAGTATTGTTGGCGGTTTTTGAATGGTTATTTATTGGATTTTATGGGTGAAATAGAGGACCCCACTGATGTGTTGGATCCACTGTGGACTGGACTTTCACAATATTATGTCAGACCCACTCAACATCCATTGCTTTCGGTCTCCCCTAGAGGGGGGGGTTACCCACATATGCGGTCCTCTCCAAGGTTTCTCATAGTCATTCACCGACGTCCCACTGGGGTGAGTTTTTCCTTGCCCGTATGTGGGCTCTGTACCGAGGATGTCCTTGTGGCTTTTACAGCCCTCTGAGACACTTGTGATTTAGGGCTATATAAATAAACATTGATTGATTGATTGATTGACCTTGTATTGGCTCTGCTTTTATTTACGAGTTAGAATGCATTCAAAAAAAATCCATTCGTCGTCATGTCTTTCATAATGATTGTGAACGACAGGCAAAATTCCCCTTGAAGACATAATATTTTACAGTAAAAATAATATTTTACAGTATTAGACCAAATGATGGAAGCGATAAAGGGTTAGGAATTAAAGCTCACCTTTTTCTCCTCCAAACATATTGCTGGGTATTGTGGCCAAACAGCTACATTTTTGTTTCATCTGACCACAGAACTTTCCTCCAGAATGTCTTATTTTTGTCCATGTGATGTAAGATGAAACACCAATGTTGTCAAGAGGAGTGGTCAAAAATTCAAGCAGAAGCTTGTGGATGGCTACCAAAAGTGCCTTATTGCAGTGAAACTTGCCAAGGGACATGTAAGCAAATATTAACATTGCTGTATGTATACTTTTGACCCAGCAGATTTGCTCACATTTTCTGTAGACCCATAATAAATTCATAAAATAAACAAACTGCATGAATTTCTTCTGTGACCAACAAGTATGTGCTCCAATCACTCTATCACAAAAAAATAAGAGTTGTAGAAATGATTGGAAACTCAAGACAGCCATGACATTATGTTCTTTACAAGTGACTTTTCACCACGACTGTACATACAGTAGGACAGGAGTGCCATGTACACAAAAAGAAAAACCTGCACACATCTGCTTTAAAGGCCTACTGAAATGATTTTTTTTTATTTAAACGGGGATAGCAGATCCATTCTATGTGTCATACTTGATCATTTCGCGATATTGCCATATTTTTGCTGAAAGGATTTAGTAGAGAACATCGACGATAAAGTTCGCAACTTTTGGTCGCTGATAAAAAAAGCCTTGCCTGTACCGGAAGTAGCGTGACGTCACAGGTTGAAAGGCTCCTCACATTTCCCCATTGTTTACACCAGCAGCGAGAGCGATTCGGACCGAGAAAGCAACGATTACCCCATTAATTTGAGCGAGGATGAAAGATTCGTGGATGAGGAACGTGAGCGTAAAGGACTAGAGTGCAGTGCAGGACGTATCTTTTTTCTCTCTGACCGTAACTTAGGTACAAGCTGGCTCATTGGATTCCACACTTTCTCCTTTTTCTATTGTGGATCACGGATTTGTATTTTAAACCACCTCGGATACTATATCCTCTTGAAAATGAGAGTCGAGAACGCGAAATGGACATTCACAGTGACTTTTATCTCCACGACAATACATCGGCGAAACACTTTAGCTACGGAGCTAACGTGATAGCATCGTGCTTAACTGCATATAGAAACAAAAGAAATAAATCCCTGACTGGAAGGATAGACAGAAAATCAACAATACTATTAAACCATGGACCTGTAAATACACGGTTAATGCTTTCCAGCCTGGCGAAGGTTAACAATGCTGTTGCTAACAACGCCATTGATGCTAACTTAGCAACGGGACCTCACAGAGCTATGCTAAAAACATTAGCTATCCACCTACGCCAGCCAGCCCTCATCTGTTCATCAACACCCGTGCTCACCTGCGTTCTTGCGATCGACGGTGCGACGAAGGATTTCACCCGATCACCGATGCGGTCGGCGGCTAGCGTCAGATAGCGCGTCTGCTATCCACCTCAGAGTCCTCCTGGTTGTGTTGCTGCAGCCAGCCGCTAATACACCGATCCCACCTACAGCTTTCTTCTTTGCAGTCTCCATTGTTCATTAAACAAATTGCAAAAGATTCACCAACACAGATGTCCAGAATACTGTGGAATTTTCAGATGAAAACAGAGCTTTTTTGTATTGGATTCAATGGCGTCCGAATACTTCCGTTTCAACCATTGACGTCACGCGCATACGTCATCATACATAGACGTTTTCAACCGGAAGTATGGCGGGAAATTTAAAAATGCACTTTATAAGTTAACCCGGCCGTATTGGCATGTGTTGCAATGTTAAGATTTCATCATTGATATATAAACTATCAGACTGCGTGGTCGGTAGTAGTGGCTTTCAGTAAGCAGCAGACGGTGAGTAAATGACGTAATTAAGTAAGCATGTTTGATATCAGAACATGGCGAACTCACATGGAGAGGAGAAAAGAACACAGAACTTGCTCACCAAAAGGAGCGGGAAAGAAGCAAAAACAAGGCCGATGCAAGCAAGACGGGGCCGGACTGAAATAGGAAACTGATTGGCAACCGGGTACAGGTGTGTCACGGTTGCCAATCAGGCGGCAGGTGTGGAAGAAAGTTAAACTCACAAAATAAAAGCACAGGACAGGAACTTAACTAACACACTGGGGGAGGGGGGGAGCAAACAAGGGTCCCAAAAAATGGACCTGGATGTAACAGATAGGTTTGTGCCTGATCTATTAAATGTTTGGGTGTATGGAAACTAGGACTGTCAAACGATTAAAATATTTAAACATAATTAATCCCAGATCGATATCATTTTTCATCATTCATAAGTGTACACCAGGGGTTGTCAAAAGTACGGCCCGAGGGCCGGATCAGGCCCGCCAACAGGTTTTATCCGGCCCGCGGGATGAGTTTGCCAAGTATAAAAACGAGAGATTATTAAATGAAAGAAACCGCTGTTCTAAATGTGTCCACTGGATGTCGCAATAGCAATTGTTTGTATCTTTGTAGAAGATGCTAGATATGTACAAAATAACCCACATGATGTTACATTGCAAAAGCTGAAATCTAAGTAAGATGAAATATCTCAAATACGGGTGATATTTGCTTATTTTCTGTCTGATAAGATAATTCTTCTCACTAAGCAGATTTGATGCTAGAGTGTTTTACTTGTTTTAAGGGTTTTGGTCCTAAATGATCTCAGTAAGATATTACAACCTTGTTGCTGAGATTTGATGACCTATATTGAGTAAAACATGCTTGAAACTAGAATATCAACAGTTGCAAAGCTGTGTCATCAACACTCACACGTATACAACTACTTTTTTAAAGTAATCATTTCTTATTTCAAGCATGAAAAAAAAATCATGATTTTGACACAATTGTGTCTCATAATTAAAACAGATGACAGCCAAATGGACTTTGCTGTTTTATTTTCAATGAAACAATAGAAAATAGGTACTCGTATAGTAGTACAGTTGGCACAGCACAGTAAACTGACAGTTAATATTTAAACATTTAACATATCAAACAATTTTGAACAAAAATAGTTTGTGCACATTCAGGTAAATTCTTCAAAATTACAATTAAAAAAAAATTGGCCGTGGGCCGGGCTGTATGTATGCGCACTAGTTGACTGAAAGAGCACGCACTTGACGCGATGATGTCATGTTATCGATGGAAAAATGCATTTTTAGACAATATGATTTGCCTGAGCGGCCAGTAGACCCCGAGACTAACAAGCGGTTGCCTTGTTGCCTTTCCATTAAGAACAATAAATTAGTTTTTAGTAAAAGTTTGCTGGTTTCAAGAAATGTAATGCCGAGTGCATATCATGTCAAGATAATGGCACTAGCATTTACTTCATTTAAGAATATTTTTCAACATATTGAGCAAAAAGGTCTCTGTTTTTTTCTACCAAGAAAAGTGCACTTGTTATTAGTGAGAATATACTTATTTTAAGGTATTATTGGGTTCATTGAGATTAGCTAATTTTACTCGTTTTGGAAAGTCTTGACAAGGCAAATTTTCTTGTTCTGTTGGCAGATAATTTTGCTTAGTTAAAAAAAAATACCCCTCATTTTTGTATTTTTTTTTCTTGTTTTTGAACACTGACTTTTTGCAGTGTAGTACATCAGTCGAGGAAAACTATCAAACTACATAAAAAATATCCTGTAATTTGATTCTGATGTCATTTTTTTTATCTCGATAGATTGAAAATGAACACCAACATTATCACATAATTTATTCAGACTATATAAATAAGCGACAAATAAAGTATATAAACTATTAACCGCAACATGTAATTGTAAAAAAAGCAAAAGAACAACATTATGATTTGTACAATTTCAGAATGTGCTTGTTCTATTTTTAAACAAAGAAAACAATCTGAAGTTGTCTTTATTTTTAAGTTATCGTGCCGTGATTTTACCAGTCCGACCCACCTAGGGTGGGAGTAGATTTTTCTCCACGTGGCCCCCCATCTAAAATGAGTTTGACACCCCTGGTGTGCACGGATACACAGATAATGTTCAAGTTTTAATACCTCGAATGGACAATTGGTTTGCTTTAATGATTTTTTTAAAATATATTTTTTACATTATGCTTTTTTAAACAGCTCAACACAAACAGGACATAAACACACTTTTAAGAAGATGTCAGGTTCAAACACTGATGACATCTATTAACCAGACAAGAAGCAAGGAATTAAGACATAATTCCATTTAGCTCATTGAGGAGAAACGTCTGGGCTGTACTATTTGTGCAGTCTTCCACCACGCTCTGACGAAAGGTCGCACGCCTCCTCTTTTATTTGGACTTTCCCTGATTACATGGCAACAGCTGTTTTTAAAGGAAAGGGGGGTCGTAAACAGCCGTCGCCTTTGGTTACAAAACAGTTCAAAGAAAAGGTGCCTGGAGGGGGGGTCAGGTCCTGCTTCCTCTCCGCTTTGTAGACAAAATCTTCCTCTGGATTACAATAGATCAAAGAAACCGACACCTTCATGTCGCTTCCCATCCTACAAAGTGGAGTTTTACAAGCCTTTTGATTGGTAAGATCAAAGACAGCTTTTGTCTGCTTGCCGGGAACTCATGGCAACACAAAGTTTTGTGATAACTTAGATACAATGAAGAAAAATGGGCTGCATTGTCGAGTCGCCAGAAGAAAGCCATTTCTGTGCAAATGTCACAAAGTATCCCGCTTACATTACGCCAAACAGCACAGAGACAAGCCTCAAAACTTCTGGAACAGAGTCATTTGGAGTGATGAGACCAAAATTTAACTTTTTGGCGACTCGACGATGCAGCCCATTTTTCTTCAAGTGCCTCCTTATTGTGCATCTTGAAACAGCCACACCACAATTTTTATGAGTCTTGTATTTCAGCTGAAGTTATTTGTGGATTTTTCTTTACATCTCGAACAATTTTCCTGGCATTTGTGGCTGAAATCTTTGCTGGTCTACCTGAATCCCTCATTTTCCACTTCTTAATCAGCGTTTGAACACTGCTGATTGGCATTCTCAATTCCTTGGATATCTTTTTATACCCCTTTCCTGTTTTATGCAGTTCAATTACCCTTTCTCCTAGATCCTTTGACAATTCTTTTGCCTTCCCCATGACTCAGAATCCAGAAACATCTGTGCAGCACTGGATGAAAGATGCAATGGTCTGTCAGAAGCCCAGAAACTCACTGACCTTTTATACACACACATTAATTACAAACAAACATGTCACAGGTGAGGATTGGAACCTTGATTAGCCATTCAAACCTGTTTGTGTCAACTTTTGTGCATGTTATCAGATCAAAGTCACTGGGGTATGTCAACTTTTGATCAGGGTCATTTGGGTACTTTCTTTTGTCATTTTGATTTAAAAAGAGTAAACACAGTTGTTTGCCAATAAATAGCTTCACACAACCATTAAGCATGAGTGGAATAAAGGTTTGTGTGTTCTCATTCATATTCTCTGAAGAATGGCCAAGAAATCATAAATTCTCCCAGGGTATGTAAACTTATGAGCACAACTGTATATATATATATATATATATATATATATATATATATATATATATATATATATATATATATATATATATATATATATATATATATATATATATATATATATATATATATATATACTGTATATACATATACATATATATATACATATACATATATATATATACATATATACACGTACATATATATATATATATATATATATATATATATATATATATATATATATATATATATATATATATATATATATATATATATATATATATATATATATATATATATTATATATATATATATGTATATATATATATATACACAAATATACATATACACACATATATTTACACAAACACACACACACTCACACACACACACACACACACATATATATATACACATGTATATATACATATATACACGTACATATATATACACATATACACTACCGTTCAAAAGTTTGGGGTCACATTGAAATGTCCTTATTTTTGAAGGAAAAGCACTGTACTTTTCAATGAAGATAACTTTAAACTAGTCTTAACTTTAAAGAAACACACTCTATACATTGCTAATGTGGTAAATGACTATTCTAGCTGCAAATGTCTGGTTTTTGGTGCAATATCTACATAGGTGTATAGAGGCCCATTTCCAGCAACTATCACTCCAGTGTTCTAATGGTACAATGTGTTTGCTCATTGGCTCAGAAGGCTAATTGATGATTACAAAACCCTTGTGCAATCATGTTCACACATCTGAAAACAGTTTAGCTTGTTACAGAAGCTACAAAACTGACCTTCCTTTGAGCAGATTGAGTTTCTGGAGCATCACATTTGTGGGGTCAATTAAACGCTCAAAATGGCCAGAAAAAGAGAACTTTCATCTGAAACTATTCTTGTTCTTAGAAATGAAGGCTATTCCACAAAATTGTTTGGGTGACCCCAATTTTTTGAACGGTAGTGTATATATACATATATACATATACACACACATATACTTACACACACATTTATTTACACAAACACACACACACACACACACACACACGTATATTATATTATATATATATATATATATATATATATATATATATATATATATATATATATATATATATATATATATATATATATATATATATATATATATATATATATATATATATATATGAAGAATAAACATGTTGAGCTTATCAGCTTGTACTCACTGTAAACACTAACCAAAGGAGGAAGCCGATATTTGGGTTAGGCAGGAAAAAAACAAGACAATCAGTATATTCTCTTTAATTGAAACCACATACTGTATTGCAAGATGAAAACAAAACACTTCATTTGTAAGTTACTGAAGAGTATGTGCAGAGCTGACTCAAGCAAAACTGCATAAATAATGCATTCAAATATTCCATCCTTTTGTTAATGTGCTTGTGCCGTGGTCACTAAGCAGTATTTATATTTCAGTAGGTTTGGTGTACATAATATAATATATTAGGAGCAATGGAAGCATAAAATATGTTAATAAATGTGTACAGCACACAACTATTTACAAATGCTGCCATCCTGTGGTGGAAACAGTAATTGCATAAAAACACAACAATGTCCATCCATCCATCCATACATTCTCTACCGCTTGTGCTGGAGCCTATCCCAGCTGCACTCGGGCGGAAGGCGGGGTACACCCTGGACAAGTTGCCACCTCATGGCAACACAGATAGACAGACTACTTTCACACATCCATACATTTTTGAGCTTATACCCCAGCAAAGTTCCAACGAAAGGGGGACTACACCCTGAACTGGTCTTCAGTCAATCCCAGGACACGCTACAGTCAACCAGTACAGTAGACCATGTCCAGACTGTGTCCATCAAAGGAAAACATTGTCAAAAGGCTGAAAAAAAGACACATTTAAAACCTTAATTTCAGCTTTGTGTTACAGGTGACAGAGTGTATTATTGTTAGTTATTAGCACTTTAGCTGCAAATAGCCCCTTTGGACACCCCTGCATGAAACCCCCAGTTACCAGTTACACCAACGTTTTCAACCTTTTTTGAGCCAAGGCACATTTTTTTCATCGAAAAAATGCAGAGGCACACCACCAGCAGAAAGCATTAAAAAATGAAACTCAGAAGCCGATGTTGACAGTAAAAAGTTGTTCTCGCAAGTGTTGGATATGAATTCAAACCATAACCAAGCATGCATCAATATAGCTCTTGTCTCAAAGTAGGTGTACTGTCACCACCTGTCACATCACCCCCTGACTTATTTGGACTTTTTTTTGCTGTTTTTACTGTGTGTAGTGTTGTAGTTCTTGTCTTGCGCTCCTATTTTGGCTTTTCGTGTTTTCTTGGTATTTTCCTGTAGCGGTTTCACGTCTTCCTGGAGCGCCATTCCCCGCATCTGCGTAGTTTTAGCAATCGAGGCTATTTACGTTGCCGCTATCCTTCTTTGCGGGGACATTGCGGATGTACTTTGTGGACGCTGTCTGCTCCACAGTAAGTCTTTGCTGTCGTCCAGCGTTCTGTGTTTGTTTACTTTGCAACCAGTTCGGTTTTAGTTTCGATTTGCATAGCCTTTTCTTAACGGCACTTGCCTTTTGTTTATTTTTGGTTTAAGCGTTAGGTACCTTTTTACCTGCACGCTGTCATCTGCATATGGTGATCACGACAAACCATGTTCCCGACATCCACAAAGCAATTAGCTACTTGCTGCCTCCTGCTGATATGGAAGAGTATTACACGGTTACTCTGCCGAGCTCTAGACAGCACAGACACTCAACAATTACTGGTTTGCAAAAAAGATTTGAAACACTGAATTCCAAAACACCAAACTGATTGTTGTTGAGGTGGGCGTCTTAACGTTCCACTATACCATTATCTCGGTAAACACTGTAATGTTTTCAAAGTGATCATGAGCCGAAGGATGTAACTTCCAGATGTAGCAATAAGCAATGCATTGTAAAAGCACATGCACACCTTATCTTAAGTGCTGTGTGTTTTAGCTGAGCAAACACCGAGGCCCTCTATGACAATAATTGCACAAGGAAGGGATGTTAATTTCTAGATGAACAATGGAAAAAGCAGAGACTCTCCCAGAATTGATGACAACGAAAGGATGATCGCAATATTAATGCAACAACATTTTAAAACACAGGTCAACCAAAATGTACATTTTAAATAATAGTTCTTTCCAAATGAGGAAGCCATACAATTTTAACAAATGTGAGATGAGTGATAGGAGGTGGACATCAGCACTAACAAGAAAGTCAGGACATGAATGTGTGAAGCTATATTGCCAAAAGTATTTGGCCACCCATCCAAATGATCAGAATCAGTGTGTTTGGGGGCGTGGTTAAGAGGGGAGGAGTATATTTACAGCTAGAATTCACCAACTTGAGTATTTCATATATATATATATATATATATATATATATATATATATATATATATATATATATATATATATATATATATATATATATATATATATATATATATATATATATGAAATACTTGACTTTCAGTGAATTCTAGCTATATATATATATATATATATATATATATATATATATATATATATATATATATATATATATATATATACAGTATATATATATATATATTTTTTTTTTTAATTTTTATTATACATATAAATAAAATAAATACTTGAATTTCTGTGTTCCGGAGGCTATCCAGTAGATGGCAGTATTGTCCTGTTTAAGAGTGTCACAACATTGCTGTTTACGGCAGACAAACTGCTTTACGGTAGACGAAAACGTGACAGCTGTTGTTGTGTGTTGTTACCGTGCTGGGAGGACGTTAATGAAACTGCCTAACAATAAACCCACATAAGAAACCAAGAACTCGCCCTCGATCATTCTACAGTTATAACGTGATTGGGCAGGCACGCTGTTTATATTGTGGGAAAGCGGACGTGAAAACAGGCTGTCCCCACTCAGGTCCGCATTGAGCCGGAGGGGGCGTAGCCTCCAGCTCCGGCTGAATTCCGGGAGTTTGTCGGGAGAAAATTTCTTCCGGGAGGTTATCGGGAGAGGCGCTGAATTCCGGGAGTCTCCCGGTAAAACCGGGAGGGTTGGCAAGTATGCCTATGGGTTAAGAATGGGATGGCACTTCAAGTTCATATGTGAGTCAAGGCAGGTGGCCAAATACTTTGGGCAATATAGTGTATGAATGTACCTCCTCCCTCTTCACACATCGCCATCTTTGCCAACAATAAAATTTTGCCAACAATAAATTTGAGTCAACATTGTGAAATCCTGCAGGCGGTAGCAGTTTCTGGCACCAGCGCAAAGGACGGCAATTGACCGAGTCACTGAATTTAGAACTGCCTGTGACAGTGACGTTGGATAACATTTTTTCTAGCGTCCCACCAGAGCTGTAAGACACACCAACATACAGTACTTAACATGTAATAGAGATATACCTTTTAAGAACAGGAGACAAAGAGTCCACGATTCTCAATAAAAAAAAGTCCTGGAATGACAGTTGATAGGTGACTGTCTCAATAGCAATGAACAGATTGACTCCAAATAATCCACAAAGTCAAAACCCACAGCATGCACGCTCACTCACAGCACAGTCATGCACGTAATGAACGCATAACCAATGCAATTGCTCTTCGGCGAGTTGATGCATGATAGCTACTGTACTGCCATCCATCCTGGTCTACGTGAAGAGCCAACCAGCAAACTTTGGGGTTCTTGAGTCCAACTCATTTAGTAAAATCGTAAAAATTAGATATATACAACGCTTCATCTGGCCAGGATCTTCAGCTCTCACTGGATCGGTTCGCAGCCGAGTGTGAAGCGACTGGGATGAGAATCAGCACCTCCAAGCCCGAGTCCATGGTTCTCGCCCGGGAAAGAGTGGAGTGCCATCTCCGGGTTAGGGAGGAAACCCGGCCCCATGTGGATGAGTTCAAGTACCTCGGAGTCTTGTTCACGAGTGAGGGAAGGGTAGATCGTGAGACCGACGGGCGGCGTCTTCAGTCATGCGGACGCTGTATCGACCCGTTGTGGTGAAGAAGGAGCTGAGCCGGAAGGCAAAGCTCTCAATTTACCGGTCGATCTACGTTCCCATCCTCACCTATGGTCATGAGCTTTGTGTTATGACCGAAAGGACAAGATCACGGGTACAATCGGCCGAAATGAGTTTCCTCCGCCGGGTGGCAGGGCTCTCCCTTAGAGATAGGGTGAGAAGCTCTGCCATCTGGGAGGAGCTCAAAGTAAAGCCGCTGATCCTCCACATCGAGAGGAGCTAGATGAGGTGGTTCGGGCATCTGGTCAGGATGCCACCCGAACGCCTCCCTAGGGAGGTGTTTAGGGCACGTCCGACCGGTAGGAGGCCACGGGGAAGACCCAAGACAGGTTGTGAAGACTGGCTGACTTGGGAACGCCTCGGGATCCCCCAGGAGGACCTGGACAAAGTGGCTGGGGAGAGGGAAGTCTGGACTTCTCTGCTTAGACTGCTGCCCCTGCCACCCGACCTCGGATAAGCGGAAGATGATGGATGGATGATGGGCAACAGTGTTGCCAGGAGGAAAAATGCCAAATGATCAAACCAGAAGCCTAAAATTGGCGTATTTTGAGAACAATTTACATCATGGGTCACCAACGTGGTGCCCGCGGGCACCAGGTAGCCCGTAAGGACCAGATGAGTAGCCCGCTGGCCTGTTCTAAAAATAGCTCAAATAGCAGCACTTACCAGTGAGCTGCCTCTATTTTTTAAATTTTATTTATTTACTAGCAAGCTGGTCTCGCTTTGCCCGACATTTTTAATTCTAAGAGAGACAAAACTCAAATAGAATTTGAAAATCCAAGAAAATATTTTAAAGACTTGGTCTTCACTTGTTTAAATAAATTCATGAATTTGTTTTACTTTGCTTCTTATAACTTTCAGAAAGACAATTTTAGAGAAAAAATCCAACCTTAAAAATGATTTTAGGATTTTTAAACACATATACCTTTTTACCTTTTAAATTCCTTCCTCTTCTTTCCTGACAATTTAAATCAATGTTCAAGTAAATTTATTGTTTTTATTGTAAAGAATAATAAATACATTTTAATTTAATTCTTCATTTTAGCTTCTGTTTTTTCGATGAAGAATATTTGTGAAATATTTCTTCAAACTTATTATGATTAAAATTCAAAACAATTATTCTGGCAAATCTAGAAAATCTGTAGAATCAAATTTAAATCTTATTTCAAAGTCTTATGAATTTCTTTTAAAATTTTTGTTCTGGAAAATCTAGAAGAAATAATGATTTGTCTTTGTTAGAAATATAGCTTGGTCCAATTTGTTATATATTCTAACAAAGTGTAGATTGGATTTTAACCTATTTAAAACATGTCATCAAAATTCTAAAATTAATCTTAATCAGGAAAAATTACTAATGATGTTGCATTCATTTTTATTTTATTTTTTTCAAAAAGATTCGAATTAGCTAGTTTTTCTCTTCTTTTTTTCGGTTGAATTTTGAATTTTAAAGAGTCGAAATTGAAGATAAACTATGTTTCAAAATTTAATTGTCATTTTTTTCGTGTTTTCTCCTCTTTTAAACCGTTCAATTAAGTGTAAATATCATTAATTATTAATAATAACATAGAGTTAAAGGTAAATTGAGCATATTGGCTATTTCTGGCAATTTATTTAAGTGTGTATCAAACTGGTAGCCCTTCGCATTAATCAGTACCCAAGAAGTAGCTCTTGGTTTCAAAAAGGTTGGTGACCCCTGATTTACATGCACACCCAATTTGAAATTGCTCAGGACTAAGTATGTGATACAGTAAAAATACTAGAGAAGCACTCAGAGAGCGCAGACCTCCGCTAGGCCCCACCTCCTGACTTGATACGATGATCCAGATCAGCCCCAAAATGTAATCACTTGTTCCTTATCCCATTTCTGAACAAATCCGCCCATAACGTCTTCTATAGCGGACACCAGTGAGCCATCCACTGTCCTTGTCTGTGACCGTGGGGCCACAAGCAAACACAGAAACAAACACTTGTAGAAATGATCCAGATCAAGCAGAACATATATTTCATCTATGTTTCCTGAAAGTTCCATACCTTTTGGAGTTATGTAGATGACTAACCAAGTAACTTTTTTTTAACTGTGGCGATAGCACTAAGACTGACAGGGAAGTTCGTCTTCCCCTAAAATGACTTATAAATACCTGGTCAAATATGTACTTTTGCGTTGACATTTTATTGACTAAATATTCTCTAGAATGCGTCCAAATGTGTTCAGAATCATGTACTTTGGCAACAGCTGATGCGACTTACTTGGTCGACTTGGTCGGCGTCTCTGGAGGTCTCTGTTTGCGAGCACAATGAGCGAATCAGCAATCTAAAAATATAGACTGCTGCTAGAGCAGTGGTTCCTAACCTGGGTTCGCTCGAACCCTAGGGGTTCGGTGAGTCGGCCTCAGGGGTTCGGCGGAGGTCAAGACACACCCGACTCATCGTGTAGATAAAAACTTCTCCCTATCGGCGTATTATGGATACCCCTAAACAATGTTTCCTCTAATTTTCCATCTGATTTGCAGGTGTGTAATTTGTTGTGGTTCATTTTGTGCACCAGTAAAAAAAACATATAACTTTGTCTTGAATTAAAAAAAAATTAAACTTTTATTTTTCACTAAAGAAGGGTTCGGTGAATGCACATATGAAAATGCTGGGGTTCGGTACCTCCAACAAGGTTAAGAACCACTATGCTAGAGCATTTTTTTAAAACATTATTCCGTTGTTCCAAATTAATATGGAGAATTAAAACATTTTTAAATGTTAAAATTCAAACGTAACGAACTGGTCTCATCATGCCGGCACAGAAGCAAGGCACTACTGCGTAACAATGGCCACACCCCCCCATGTAATGTACCCTATACATATGTAACGACCACAGACGCTTCAATAAACTCCCCTGAAGAGCGGGGAAACCTGCGAAACAGGCCTGTCGGGATGAACGAGCCTCTGTGTTTTTTCCTGACCTAATGTGAATTTTTAAATGATGTAAGTGATCTTTGTTTATTTTCAAAATCTAGCATCTTTTATTTGTTATCAGACACTGTATTTATGATCATAGAGCAGCTAAAAATGAGCCTCCCCGACTTGAAAGACCAGCAGCCGCAAATGCAAACGGACCAGCGAACTAGTCAGCTAACTAGCTAACTAACTAACTGACAGACAAACCAAGGGCAATGACTATATAACCTCCCGAGGGAGGTAACTACCACAGACTGTGTATAATGTATAAACCTGCTCAGTGGCTTTGTGGTCAGAGTGTCCAAACCCCCGGCCGAGTCATACCAAAGACTATAAAAATGGGACCCATTACCTCCCTGCTTGGCACTCAGCATCAAGGGTTGGAATCGGGGGTTAAATCGCCAAATGATTTCCCGAGCGCGGCCACCGCTGCTGCTCACTGCTCCCCTCACCTCCCAGGGGGTGAACAAGGGGATGGGGTCAAATGCAGAGGATAATTTCACCACACCTAGAGTGTGTGTTACTATCGTTGGGATATTAACTTTAATGTAGCTTATAATACAGTTTTAATTGAAAATAAAATAACAGAATAGCGCCACCTGCTGGCTGTAAGAGGCAGTGAGACAATGCACATCAGGGGTAGTGCAGGATGTTTGTTTGCCAATGTATAAATGATCCTACATTGTATAGGATTTGTCTAACTATTGATTGTGCAGAGGGTGAAGTCATGGTACAGAGATGATTATTACTGTACATTGGCCGATGCTAATAGGCAAACATTTGCTCAGTCCCGCCCACGCCCCGGCAAATACTTTTCGCTGGATGGTGATTTTCTTGCTCGTTTCTGCACTCCTTGCTTACAGATTCTGTCATCTTTTCTAATCCAGAATTGTGAGTTGAAATGCATTCAAATGTCTCTTTTTGGAGCACCGTCACTGAGGTGTATTCAGCCGTAAATATTCATCCCAATTAAGCCTTTAAACCCAGGAACACCACACCTACCGTCAAGCATGGTGGTGGTAGTATTATGCTCTGGGCCTGTTTTGCTGCCACTGGAACTGGTGCTTTACTGAGAGTAAATTGTCCAAATTCTTCAGGACAAGCTCAAATCATCAGCCCGGAGGTTGGGTCTCGGGCGCAGTTGGGACAATGACCCCAAACACACGTCAAAAGTGGTAAAGGAATGGCTAAATCAGGCTAGATTTAAGGTTTTAGAACGGCCTTCCCAAAGTAATGACTTAAACGTGCGGACAATGCTGAAGAAACAAGTCCATGTCAGAAAACCAACAAATTTAGCTGGACTGCACCAATTTTGTTAAGAGGAGTGGTCAAAAATTCAACCAGAAGCTGAGGTGTATGAAGCTGTAAATATTAGCCTCCCCCCAAAAAAAGGTATGGCTCATGCTATTCCAACGTGAGTGAAGTTCTGTGGAAAGAAATCACATCCAACCTTCATTTTCAGCGTCAATTGATGTCGCGATTTCGGAATCCGGCCTATGGAAACATCAGACAAGGCAGGAGATGCGGTCGTCAGGCGCCGTACCAATCCGCAGTTAGGGTGTGGTTGCGGCGCTGCGGGATCTTTTCATGATGAGACGCACTTCGACGTCGGGGAGGCTGTCTTGTTTGGTCTGAGCACAGCCCAGGTCTGCCGCTGCCATGTGCAGGTCGAAGCGCAGGGACACGGACTTCCTCCGGAGGTTGGGATTCCCCCTGAAGAAAGAGCTCTCCCACTGCTTGATGACCCTGTCGATGTTTTCCGTCCTGCGTGCACACAGATGTCAATCAAAGTTGATTACGACATATGACTACTACTTCTTTCACACACATGCAGTGTACAGGAGAACGGGGCTTGTTGGTGCACTCCTTACATCTCGCCACCAGAGGGAACTCTCTCTTAAATTGTGGTATACAAATTAGGATCAGAGCTCACCTATACAGAGTATTCTCCAGAGCAGGGGTAGGCCACCCAAATCGTTGAAATAGCCATATTAGACCCAAAATACAAGAAAAAAAACCTGTCTGGATCCGCAAAAAAATAAAATGACTTATTTACAAAAGTTTACATACACTTGTAAAGAACATAATGTCATGGCTGTCTTGAGTTTCCAATCATTTCTACAACTCTTATTTTTTTGTGATAGAGTGATTGGAGCACATACATGAAGTTTGGTTCTTTTATGAATTTATTATGGGTCTACTGAAAATGTGACCAAATCTGCTGGGTCAAAAGTGTACAAACCCCGTTTCCATATGAGTTGGGAAATTGTGTTAGATGTAAATATAAACGGAATACAATGATTTGCAAATCATTTCCAACCCATATTCAGTTGAATATGCTACAAAGACAACATATTTGATGTTCAAACTGATAAACATTTTTTTTTTGTGCAAATAATCATTAACTTTAGAATTTGATGCCAGCAACACGTGACAAAGAAGTTGGGAAAGGTGGCAATAAATACTGATAAAGTTGAGGAATGCTCATCAAACACTTATTTGGAACATCCCACAGGTGAACAGGCAAATTGGGAACAGGTGGGTGCCATGATTGGGTATAAAAGTAGATTCCATGAAATGCTCAGTCATTCACAAACAAGGATGGGGCGAGGGTCACCACTTTGTCAACAAATGCGTGAGCAAATTGTTGAACAGTTTAAGAAAAACCTTTCTCAACCAGCTATTGCAAGGAATTTAGGGATTTCACCATCTACGCTCCGTAATATCATCAAAGGGTTCAGAGAATCTGGAGAAATCACTGCACGTAAGCAGCTAAGCCCGTGACCTTCGATCCCTCAGGCTGTACTGCATCAACAAGCGACATCAGTGTGTAAAGGATATTACCACATGGGCTCAGGAACACTTCAGAAACCCACTGTCAGTAACTACAGTTGGTCGCTACATCTGTAAGTGCAAGTTAAAACTCTCCTATGCAAGGCGAAAACTGTTTATCAACAACACCCAGAAACGCCGTCGGCTTCGCTGTGCCGGAGCTCATCTAAGATGGACTGATACAAAGTGGAGAAGTGTTCTGTGGTCTGACGAGTCCACATTTCAAATTGTTTTTGGTAACTGTGGACGTCGTGTCCTTCGGACCAAAGAGGAAGACAACCATCCGGATTGTTATAGGCGCAAAGTGTAAAAGCCAGCATGTGTGATGGTATGGGGGTGTATTAGTGCCCAAGACATGGGTAACTTACACATCTGTGAAGGCGCCATAAATGCTGAAAGGTACATACAGGTTTTGGAGCAACATATGTTGCCATCCAAGCAACGGTACCATGGACGCCCCTGCTTATTTCAGCAAGACAATGCCAAGCCACGTGTTACATCAACGTGGCTTCATAGTAAAAGAGTGCGGGTACTAGACTGGCCTGCCTGTAGTCCAGACCTGTCTCCCATTGAAAATGTGTGGCGCATTATGAAGCCTAAAATAGCACAACGGAGACCCCCGGACTGTTGAACAACTTAAGCTGTACATCAAGCAAGAATGGGAAAGAATTCCACCTGAGAAGCTTCAAAAATGTGTCTCCTCAGTTCCCAAACGTTTATTGAGTGTTGTTAAAAGGAAAGGCCATGTAACACAGTGGTGAACATGCCCTTTCCCAACTACTTTGGCACGTGTTGCAGCCATGAAATTCTAAGTTAATTATTATTTGCAAAAAAAAAAAAAGTTTATGAGTTTAAAAATCAAATATGTTGTCTTTGTAGTGCATTCAATTGAATATGGGTTGAAAAGGATTTGCAAATCATTGTATTCCGTTTATATTTACATCTAATACAATTTCCCAACTCATATGGAAACGGGGTTTGTACTTACAGCAATGTTAATATTTGCTTACATGTTCCTTGGCAAGTTTCACTGCAATAAGGCGCTTTTGGTAGCCATCCACAAGCTTCTGCTTGAATTTTTGACCACTCCTCTTGACAAAATTGACGCAGTTCAGCTAAATGTGTTGGTTTTCTGACATGGACTTGTTTCTTCAGCATTGTCCACACGTTTAAGTCAGGACTTTGGGAAGGCCATTCTAAAACCTTAATTCTAGCCTGATTTAGCCATTCCTTTACCACTTTTGACGTGAAAAAAAAATTGAGTGGTGTGGCCACAATAATCAGCAATATGTTTGGAGGCGAAAAGGTGAGGCCTTTAATCTCAGGAACACCACTCCTACCGTCAAGCATGGTGGTGGTAGTATTATGCTCTGGGCCTGTTTTGCTGCCTATGGAAGTGGTGCTTTACAGAGAGTAAGGAATTCTTCAGGACAACCTAAAATCA
Organism: Entelurus aequoreus; assembly: GCF_033978785.1. NCBI lineage: Eukaryota > Metazoa > Chordata > Actinopteri > Syngnathiformes > Syngnathidae > Entelurus > Entelurus aequoreus. The sequence continues at coordinate 43,347,031 of NC_084748.1, read as the reverse complement.
TCAGCCCGGAGGTTGGGTCTTGGGCGCAGTTGGGTGTTCCAACAGGACAATGACCCCAAACACACGTCAAAAGTCGTAAAGGAATGGCTAAATCAGGCTAGATTTAAGGTTTTAGAATGGCCTTCCTAAAGTCCTGACTTAAATGTGTGGACAATGCTGAAGAAACAAGTCCATGTCAGAAAACCAACACATTTAGCTGAACTGCACACATTTTGTCAAGAGGAGTGGTCAAAAATTCAAGCAGAAGCTTGTGGATGGCTACCAAAAGTGCCTTATTGCAGTGAAACTTGCCAAATATTAACATTGTTGTATGTATACTTTTGACCCAGCAGATTTGGTCACATTTTCAGTAGACCCATAATAAATTCATAAAAGAACCAAACTTCATGAACGTTTTTTGTGACCAACAAGTATGTGCTCCAATTACTCCATAACAACAACAAAAAAAGAGTTGTAGAAATATATTAGAGCTGCAACAACTAATCGATTAAATCGAATAAAATCGATTTTTAAAATAGTTGCCGATTAATTTAGTCATCGATTAGTTGGATCTATGCTATGCGCATGCGCAGAGTTGTATTTTAAATTTTTTAATTTATTTATTTATTTTTTTAAATTTTTTTTAATGAACCTTTATTTATAAACTGCAACATTTACAAACAGCTGAGAAACAATAATCAAAATAAGTATGGTGCCAGTATGCTGGTTTTTTTCAATAAAATACTGGATAGGATAGAAATGTAGCTTGTCTCTTTTATCCGATTATTAATCGATTAATCAAAGTAATAATCGACAGATTAATCGATTAACGAATTAATCGTTAGTTGCAGCCCTAAAATATATTGGAAATTTAAGACAGCCATGACATTATGTTCTTTACAAGTGTATGTCAACTTTTGACCACAAAGTTTGAGGACTCCTGATCTAATCATAGATCACACTCCTAAGGACCAGTATATTGTGTTTGGCTGTAGAAGTCAGACATGTTAGGAAACACTATGTTCAACTTATACTAGTCATAACAATTATTCAGGATCGATTTGTACATTTTTTATATCAGGGAACATGTGTTTATTAAGCAGCAGAGTTCTCTGCAGACTATTTTCTGAAGTACTGTATGTGCAGGGTAATGACACTCATATGTGCTGGGAACTGACAGCCCTTTAAATCAACTCAGTCCAGGCAACAGGCATACCATAATCATTATGTGTCGTCAAGTCGACAACATGTGTGAGGTCATGCGAGTTGACTGGCAAATGTCTGCACGCAGCTTCCGATGCTCGAGGTATTTACGCAAAACAATTCCACCCATGTCTGATGTGACAACAGTACGTGCCACACCTTGAAGAAGCCACACCTCGTGGGTAGCGAAACATCAAACAGAAGTAATTAAAGGATAGAAAAGTTCCCATGCAAATGGAAGATGACTCACCCTGAAGAATCTTAAGCAGCAGACTATGTGTGTACGCCAAGGAAAGAATTTAACGTGTAGGCGGGAAAGACACTAGGGGTTGGTGAGTTATTACAATTTAGTGAACCTAGTGAAACTTCGAAGTATTAGAGCTTTAGTCTGCGAGGCAAGCAGAAAACCATGTTTTAAATGAAAAAAGCTAGAAGAAGAGTTCTTATTCGTAGAGTGAGCTGTTTGGTATCCCAAGCGCTGACGTCAGGTCGACATCGGTACTTACTCGACAATGCCGTGGCCCTCTGCACTTTCCTGCACGACGTTACCTTGGAGAACCTCCTGAGTTTTCACAGTGGAAATCGCCAATTCCCTGTCTTGCTCCGGCTCTGAGAAAACACATTGAGGGTGAATCATGGCTAGATATGAGTAATATATGTGTTTTCTGTGTGCGTGTATGCCTTACCTGTGAGTATGACAAGGCTTTGTGGCCGTTGGAGGGTTGAACCGTCCTTTGATTTGTGGTATTCTGGTAGAATCGAAGTAGTTTCAGGCAGTGGCTCTGACTTTGGTTCATCTGGGGTGATTGTGGCGTCACTAAAACTTATCTCCAGCCCGTTTTCCTTAGACTCTGTCGAAGATGAGCCCCAGGGCTGTAGACTCATCGGCTGCCTGGTGCGGCCTGTGTACCTGCCAAATGATGTAAGTACGTTTGATTGATTGGTTGAAGCTTTTATTAGTAGATAGCACAGTACAGTACATATTCCGTACAATTGACCACTAAATGGTAACACCCCAATAAGTTTTTCAACTTGTTTAAGTCCACGTTAATCAATTCATGGTACAAGTATGTACTATCAGCATAATACAGTCAACACACAAGTTAATCATCAGAGTATATACATTGAATTATTTACAGTCCGGGGGGTGGGATGTGAAGGGGGTTGTGGGGGTGAAGGGGGGTCTACTGAAAATGTGAGCAAATCTGCTGGGTCAAAAGTATACATACAGCAATGTTAATATTTTCTTACATTTCCCTTGGCAAGTTTCACTGCAATAAGGCGCTTTTGGTAGCCATCCACAAGCTTCTGCTTGAATTTTTGACCACTCCTCTTGACAAAATTGGTGCAGTTCAGCGATTAGTATTATGCTCTGGGCCTGTTTTACTGCCAATGGAACTGGTGCTTTAAATGGGACAGTGAAAAAGGAGGATTACCTCCAAATTCTTCAGGACAACCTAAAATCTTTAGCCCGGAGGTTGGGTCTTGGGCACAGTTGGGTGTTCCAATTTTGCAACCCTACTCCATACTCACCCGACATGGCTCTGTGGGATTTTTGCCACGTTCCCAAGCTCAAAAGGGTTATCTGGTGGATCTATTTTAAGGATGTGGACACATTCAATATGGTCGTGACTATGGAGCTGCCGAGGAACCCTTTCAGAAGTGCATGAAGGCGTGGCAGAGAAGGTTAGGAAAGTAGGTTGGATTCCAGGGGGATTACACGATATATTTTTTGTGACACCAGTTCTAGACGTTTTTTTTTTTGCTGACACATCTCTATGCTACGATATCCAAACAAAACATTGACTTCTTTGTTGAACGATCGTGATCGGGCAAATGAGATTGAAGAGGTTAAGAACTTCTCATTCATTCAAAACATACTCTGCCTATCCGATCCCAAAGACTCGTTCGAATTGAGTTGAAGTCGACAGCAAATTTACAAACCCCGTTTCCATATGAGTTGGGAATTTGTGTTAGATGTAAATATAAACGGAATACAATGATTTGCAAATCCTTTTCAACCCATATTCAGTTGAATATGCTACAAAGACAACATATTTGATGTTCAAACTGATAAAAAAAATTTTTGTGCAAATTATCATTAACTTTAGAATTTGATGCCAGCAACACGTGACAAAGAAGTTGGGAAAGGTGGCAATAAATACTGATAAAGTTGGAACATCCCACAGGTGTGCAGGCTAATTGGGAACAGGTGGGTGCCATGATTGGGTAGAAAAACAGCTTCCCCAAAAAATGCTCAGTCTTTCACAAGAAAGGATGGGGCGAGGTACACCCCTTTGTCCACAACTGCGTGAGTAAATAGTCAAACAGTTTAAGAACAACGTTTCTCAAAGTGCAATTGCAAGAAATTTAGGGATTTCAACATCTACGGTCCATAATATCATCAAAAGGTTCAGAGAATCTGGAGAAATCACTCCACGTAAGCGGCATGGCCGGAAACCAACATTGAATGACCGTGACCTTCGATCCCTCAGATGGCGCTGTATCAAAAATCGACGGATATCCCCACATGGGCTCAGGAACACTTCAGAAAACCACTGTCACTAAATACAGTTGGTCGCTACATCTGTAAGTGCAAGTTAAAACTCTACTATGCAAAGCGAAAGACATTTATCAACAACACCCAGAAACGCCGCCGGCTTCTCTGGGCCCGAGATCATCTAAGATGGACTCATGCAAAGTGGAAAAGTGTTCTGTGGTCTGACGAGTCCACATTTCAAATTGTTTTTGGAAATATTCGACATCGTGTCATCCGGACCAAAGGGGAAGCGAACCATCCAGACTGTTATCGACGCAAAGTTGAAAAGCCAGCATCTGTGATGGTATGGGGGTGCATTAGTGCCCAAGGCATGGGTAACTTACACATCTGTGAAGGCACCATTAATGCTGAAAGGTACATACAGGTTTTGGAACAACATATGCTGCCATCTAAGCGCCGTCTTTTTCATGGACGCCCCTGCTTATTTCAGCAAGACAATGCCAAGCCACATTCAGCACGTGTTACAACAGCGTGGCTTCGTAAAAAAAGAGCGCGGGTACTTTCATGGCCCGCCTGCAGTCCAGACTTGTCTCCCATTGAAAATGTGTGGCGCATTATGAAGCCTAAAATACGACAGCGGAGACCCCGGACTGTTGAACGACTGAAGCTCTACATAAAACAAGAATGGGAAAGAATTCCACTTTCAAAGCTTCAACAATTAGTTTCCTCAGTTCCCAATTGTTTACTGAGTGTTGTTAAAAGGAAAGGCCATGTAACACAGTGGTGAACATGCCCTTTCCCAACTACTTTGGCACGTGTTGCAGCCATGAAATTCTAAGTTAATTATTATTTGCAAAACAAAAATGAAGTTTATGAGTTTGAACATCAAATATGTTGTCTTTGTAGTGCATTCAATTGAATATGGGTTGAAAAGGATTTTCAAATCATTGTATTCCGTTTATAATTACATTTAATACAATTTCCCAACTCATATGGAAACGGGGTTTGTACTTCCCATTGTCATTTTGGCAAGAAATGGATGTTGAAAACCAAACAAAGCAGTTTTTGTTTTATTTCCAAAAGACTGTTGCAAAGGTAAAAACCAAGTCCAAACAAGTCTGTATAGTCAAAAACAAAGGGGTGTGTTCGTGGTCTACCCTTTTAACTTTCCATGCTGGGATCTGTCAGGATTTATGGGTTTGCCCACTCACTAATAGCTGCCAATTCCAGACCACGCAATTCCACCGTATCGAGGCACTCAAGATAAGACTGGAAACAGTCGATTGTCGAGCGCCAGTACTTCCGTTTTAACACCTGCGGTATGAAAACTGGCAATAGAAGAACTGTGATCATCCACTTTCTTCATTAATTATGCTTGCTATGGCATGTCGGAGGCATTCTGAGATCATCAAACAACCTTGCAAGATTAAACAGGATCTTCACTGAGTCACTTTACTGCAGAAACGCTTGATCGGCACTTGGGTCATGTGCCCATAGAAACGCTTGTGTTTCGTTTTTGTTTTTTTTGGTTAAAAAATTTAAAAAAAGCGTCCCCAAAGTGTCCCATCAATAGTGAGTACTGAGTAGAGATGTCCGATAATGGCTCTTTTGCCGATATCCGATATTTCGACATTGTCCAACTCTTAATTACCGATTCCAATATCAACCAATACCGATATATACAGTCGTGGAATTAACACATTATTATGCCTAATTTTGTTGTGATGCCCCGCTGCATGCATTAAACAATGTAACTTTACCATGAATTGATTAACGTGGACGCCGACTTAAACAAGTTGAAAAACTTATTGGGGTGTTACCATTTAGTGGTCAATTGTACGGAATGTGTACTGTACTGTGCAATCTACTAATACACGTTTCAATCAATCAATCAATCAAAAACAAGGTTTTCCAAAACAAGAGAACAACTTCAACTCCAGTTATGGAAAAAAGTGCCAACATGGTCACAAAGTGCATTCTTTTTTTTTTAACATGCCTCAAAACAGCTTGGAATTTGGGACATGCTCTCCCTGAGATAATCCTGATACCCACTACAACTCTGGGAAATACTATACTTTGACTTTCACAAAGTGCGTTATTTTTTATTTTTTCTAAACAGGCCTCAAAACAACAGCTACAAAAACAATGAAGGCACACAGCTTCAGTCCAGAGTATACTAGACTCTAGTATATTTGCTTTAAAAAGTCATTCATTTTACTTTTTGAAACCGATACTGATAATTTCCGATATTACATTTTAAAGCATTTATCGGCCATCTCTAATAGTGAGTCATATCCGCCTTAAAAGGCGCTGTAAGCAAACAAAGCCCCTGGAACCAGCAGAACCATAGAAGAAGAAACCACGCACGCGCATAAAGTTATATTTTCCACTCACACATAAAAAAAAAAAAAAAAAATGGATGGCAGATGCGTTTAAAGAACGTGACTCTTGTGTTTGGACGACAAGACTTCACTCTTAATTACAAAACTGTGAAATAGCAAGAGAATGTTGACCGGGAGTCCCCGAATATCCTTCATTCACTGGAACTCGCCTCAGTTTACAGCTTCCCTCGGATCCTTACTATTGGGGCTCCAGTACTATGGAATTAGTTAGAGATGCTACCTCAGTAGAAGCATTTAAGTCCCATCTTAAAAGTCATTTGTATACTGTAGCCTTTAAATAGACCCCCTTTTTAGACCAGTTGATCTGCCGTTTCTTTTCTGCTCGGCCCCCCTCTCCTTCGTGGAGGGGGGGGGGGGCACAGGTCCGGTGGCCATGGATGAAGTGCTGGCTGTCCAGAGTCGGGACCCGGGGTGGACCGCTCGCCTGTGCATCGGTTGGGGACATCCCTGCGCTGCTGACCTGTCTCTGCTCGGGATGGTCTCCTGCTGGCCCCACTATGGACTGGACTCTCACTATTATGTTAGATCCACTATGGACTGGACTCTCACACTATTATGTTAGATCCACTATGGACTGGACTCTCACTATTATGTTAGATCCACTATGCACTGGACTCTCACACTATTATGTTAAATCCACTATGGACTGGACTCTCACACTATTATGTTAGATCCACTATGGACTGGACTCTCACTATTATGTTAGATCCACTATGGACTGGACGCTCACTATTATGTTAGATCCACTATGGACTGGACTCTCACAATATTATGTTAGATCCACTATGGACTGGACTCTCACTATTATGTTAGATCCACTATGGACTGGACTCTCACTATCATGTTACATCCACTATGGACAGGACTCTCACACTATTATGTTACATCCACTATGGACTGGACTCTCACTATTATGTTAGATCCACTATGGACTGGACTCTCACACTATTATATTAGATCCACTATGGACTGGACTCTCACTATTATGTTAGATCCACTATGGACTGGACTCTCACACAATTATGTTTGATCCACTATGGACTGGACTCTCACTATTATTTTAAATCCACTATGGACTGGACTCTCACTATTATGTTAGATCCACTATGGACTGGACTCTCACTATTATTTTAGATCCACTATGGACTGGACTCTCACTATTATGTTAGATCCACTATGGACTGGACTCTCACACTATTATGTTGGATCCACTATGGACTGGACTCTCTCACTATTATGTTAGATCCACTATGGACTGGACTCACAATATTATGTTAGATCCACTATGGACTGGACTCTCACGCTATTATGTTAGCTCCACTATGGACTGGACTCTCACTATTATTTTAGATCCACTATGGACTGGACTCTCACACTATTATGTTGGATCCACTATGGACTGGACTAACACACTATTATGTTAGATCCACTATGGACTGGACTCTCACACTATTATGTTAGATCCACTATGGACTGGACTCACAATATTATGTTAGATCCACTATGGACTGGACTCACAATATTATGTTAGATCCACTATGGACTGGACTCTCACTATTATGTTAGATCCACTATGGACTGGACTCACAATATTATGTTAGATCCATTATGGATTGGACTCTCACTATTATTTTAGATCCACTATGGACTGGAATCTCACTATTATGTTAGATCTACTATGGACTGGACTCTCACTATTATTTTAGATCCACTACGGACTGGACTCTCACTATTATGTTAGGTCCACTATGGACTGGACTCTCACAATATTATGTTAGATCCACTATGGACTGGACTCTCACACTATTATGTTAGATCCACTATGGACTGGACTCACAATACTATGCTAGATCCACTCAACGTCCATTGCACCGGTCGCCCAGTGGCGAGGGTCCCCACATCTGCGGTCCCCTCCAAGGTTTCTCATTGTCCCATTGGGTTGAGTTTTTCCTTGCCCCAATGTGGGATCTGAGCCGAGGCTGTCGTTGGGGCTTGTGCAGCCCTTTGAGACACTCGTGATTTAGGGCTATGTAAATAAACATTGATTGACATTGATTGATACTCTCACATCTGCGATAGTTTGCCTCTTGGAGTGGACTAAAGCAGGGGTGTCAAACTCATTTTAGCCCAGGGGGAAAATCTACTCCCAAGTGGGCCGGACTGGTAAAATCACGGCATGATAACTTAAAAATAAAGACAATTTCAGATTGTTTGCTTTGTTTAAAAAATAGAACAAGCACAATCTAAAAACATACAAATCTTAATGTTTTTGTTTTTTTCCACTTACATGTTGCTGTTCATAGTAGTCTATCTTCATTTGTCGTGATTTATCATGTCTGATTTAATGATTTGATAATCTTCATCAGTCAAATAAGTTTTAAAATGCTCTTATTGGTGTAAAATTGTAATCTATCAGAAGATGTAATACATAATAATATCAAAATCCAATTACAGGATGTTGTTAATGTAATTTCCTCATTTTCCTTAACTGGTGTACTAGCATCATGTGGTTTATTTCTGTACACAGGTAGCATTATTTACAACAAAACTTGTGAATTGTGACTAATTTCATGAATTACACATGAAGTTAGAAGGGGATACATGTTATATCAGCATATTTATGTGCGCCCAGATAATGTGTCCCCAGTCCTCTATCTTAACCGGGCCCATAGCTCCGCCCCCTCTGAAGTCATGCGCACTCCTGCGGCAGGGGATACAAATAATTGCTATTGCGACATCCAGTGGACACATTTAAAAGGGCAGTTTTGTCAGAATAATGGTATCTAAGTTATCACAAAACTTTGTGTTACATTGAGTTCAGCTCGCCGCGTGAGAGGACAAAAGCTGTCTTTGATCCTACCAAGCAGAAGGCTTGTAAAACTCCACTGTGTAGGATGGGAAGCCACATGAAGGTGTTCTGTTTCTTTGATGTATTGTAATCCACGGAAAGATTTTGTCTTGACCCGAGATCTACAAAGCGGAGGGAAAGCATGACCTGCCCAAGCTCCAGGCACCTCTTCTTTGAACTGTTTTACGACCTTTTCTTTGAACCGACCTTTTCTTTGAACAGTTTTGTGACAGAGGCGATGGCTGTTTACGACCCCCGCCCCTTAGAAACAGCTGTCACCATGTAATCAGGGAAAGTCCAAATAAAAGAGGAGGCGTACAATCTTTCGTCAGAGCGTGGTGACACTGTGCAAGGGTACAGGTGCACGCGTTTCTCCTCAATTGAGCCAAATTTAATTCTGTCTCTGTTTAATTCCTTGCTTCTTGTCTTGTTTAATAGATGTCATCGGTGTTTGAACCTGACAAGTTTCTTTCAACCAAAAATGTCAGCTAATTTTAATACTTGGCAAAATCATCTTGCGGGGCGGATAAAACCTGTTCGTATGTTTGACACCCCTGGACTAAAGCAAAAATGTGCTGCTAAATATGCATTATACAACAGACTGTATAATGCATATGTTCCTTTTTGACTGTACTTGAATGTATAATAGACTGCATTTATATTATGCACATGTGAATAATTCTGTATAATAGACTGTATTTATATTATTCACATGTGAATAATGCTGCATAATAGACTGTATTTATATTATTCACATGTGAATAATGCTCTATAATAGACTGTATTTATATTATTCACATGTGAATAATGGTGTATAATAGACTGTATTTATATTATTCACATGTGAATAATGCTGTATGATAGACTGTATTTATATTATGCACATGTGAATAATGCTGTATAATAGACTGTATTTATATTATTCACATGTGAATAATGCTGCATAATAGACTGTATTTATATTATTCACATGTGAATAATGCTCTATAATAGACTGTATTTATATTATTCACATGTGAATAATGGTGTATAATAGACTGTATTTATATTATTCACATGTGAATAATGCTGTATGATAGACTGTATTTATATTATTCACATGTGAATAATGCTGTATAATAGACTGTATTTATATTATTCACATGTGAATAATGCTGTATAATAGACTGTATTCATATTATTCACATGGGAATAATGCTGTATAATAGACTGTATTTATATTATTCACATGTGAATAATGCTGTATAATAGACTGTATTTATATTATTCACATGTGAATAATGCTGTATAATAGACTGTATTCATATTATTCACATGTGAATAATGCTGTATGATAGACTGTATTTATATTATTCACATGTGAATAATGCTGTATAATAGACTGTATTTATATTATTCACATGTAAATAATGCTGTATAATAGACTGTATTTATATTATTCACATGTGAATAATGCTGTATAATAGACCGTATTTATATTATTCACATGTGAATAATGCTGTATAATAGACTGTATTTATATTATTCACATGTGAATAATGCTGTATAATAGACTGTATTTATATTATTCACATGTAAATAATGCTGTATAATAGACTGTATTTATATTATTCACATGTGAATAATGCTGTATAATAGACTGTATTTATATTATTCACATGTGAATAATGCTGTATAATAGACTGTATTTATATTATTCACATGTGAATAATGCTGTATAATAGACTGTATTTATATTATTCACATGTGAATAATGCTCTATAATGGACTGTATTTATATTATTCACATGTGAATAATGCTGTATGATAGACTGTATTTATATTATTCACATGTGAATAATGCTGTATAATAGACTGTATTTATATTATTCACATGTGAATAATGCTGTATAATAGACTGTATTCATATTATTCACATGTGAATAATGCTGAATGATAGACTGTATTTATATTATTCACATGTGAATAATGCTGTATAATACACTGTATTTATATTATTCACATGTGAATAATGCTGTATAATAGACTGTATTTATATTATTCACATGTGAATAATGCTGTATAATAGACTGTATTCATATTATTCACATGTGAATAATGCTGTATGATAGACTGTATTTATATTATTCACATGTGAATAATGCTGTATAATAGACTGTATTTATATTATTCACATGTGAATAATGCTGTATAATAGACTGTATTTATATTATTCACATGTGAATAATGCTCTATAATAGACTGTATTTATATTATTCACATGTGAATAATGCTGTATAATAGACTGTATTTATATTATTCACATGTGAATAATGCTGTATAATAGACTATATTTATATTATTCACATGTGAATAATGCTCTATAATAGACTGTATTTATATTATTCACATGTGAATAATGCTGTATAATAGACTGTATTTATATTATTCACATGTGAATAATGCTGTATAATAGACTGTATTCATATTATTCACATGTGAATAATGCTGTATGATAGAATGTATTTATATTATTCACATGTGAATAATGCTGTATAATAGACTGTATTTATATCATTCACATGTGAATAATGCTGTATAATAGACTGTATTTATATTATTCACATGTGAATAATGCTGTATAATAGACTGTATTTATATTATTCACACGTGAATAATGCTGTCAGTCCACACTTTTAACAAAGTTCGAGTATTAAACATCACTAGCACATAATAGTACAGTATATAACGGTAAAACACTGGTTTTAGTAAAGGAGACAAACAAGCACTCGTTCTTCTGGTAGCCCGAGCTTGACAGTGATGAATTTAAAAAAAATATGACATGTGTTTAGTGTCTGTACTGCATGTCGAGTTGATGGATGAAGACAAGGTTTGGTTCCCTGATGGTAACAGTAGTAACTACTGTACATCACAATCACAGCTTTGTCGTTAACAGCTGTTGCGCGTGCCGACGTCATCATTCTCGGGTACTCTGGCGGCTTCCTTCGCCCCAATGAAACACCAACGCCGGAGTTTTAAGCCCTTCCCACTCTGGAGGCTTTTCCCAAAAACCTTTGTTTATGACCTCTAAAAACGCCGTTTTCGTAGGAATAAAAGTCTGAAACGGCACATATCTTCACCGTTTCCAGCTAAAAGTGTTCTGTGGAGACACTTTGATTGATGGGTCCTGCTTTGTTGAGTTTGTACGTTGCTTCAAGCATCAACACGCCATGCTTGTCCCTTCAGGGTAAAGTCAGCATTATTTAGGCTATGTCTACACTAAGCCGGATAACCCCTTAAACTAATACTTTTTTAGTCTAAGCCTCGTTTCAGCCACACTAAATCAGCGTTTAATGTCCCCCTCCTCGGACAATTTTCTACACGGGTAAGCGCGCCGTGTATTTCTTGAATCTCCGGCTCTTAGCTCTGAATGGACTCATTGATCGTTTACAAACTGAGTTCGGAGAGGAAGTGAAGTCAGAAAGCCAGCTTGATAACAACCCGTTCGGTAACTCGGCGGCAACCACTAGAAAGATGGAGGCGAATCATCACTAGCGACGCTGAGATCCTTATTAATGTGTTCGTTACGTCTCGTCTCCATTACTGTAACGTATTATTTTCGGGCCTCCCTATGTCTAGCATTAAAAGATTACAGTTGGTACAAAATGCGGCTGCTAGACTTTTGACAAGAACAAGAAAGTTTGATCATATTACGCCTATACTGTATATACCTTTATATACATAAATACATATACATACCTATACTGGCTCACCTGCACTGGCTTCCTGTGCACTTAAGATGTGACTTTAAGGTTTTACTTCTTACATATAAAATACTACACGGTCTAGCTCCATCCTATCTTGCCGATTGTATTGTACCATATGTCCCGGCAAGAAATCTGCGTTAATAGAACTCCGGCTTGTTAGTAATTCCCAGAGCCCAAACAAAGTCTGCGGGCTATAGAGCGTTTTCTATTCGGGCTCAAGTAGATGCTACCTCAGTAGAAGCATTTAAGTCCCATCTTAAAACTCATTTGTATACTGTAGCCTTTAAATAGACCCCCCTTTAGACCAGTTGATCTGCCGTTTCTTTTCTGCTCTGCCCCCCTCTCCTTCGTGGAGGGGGGGGGCACAGGTCCGGTGGCCATGGATGAAGTGCTGGCTGTCCAGAGTCGGGACACAGGGTGGACCACTCGTCTGTGCATCGGTTGGGGACGTCTCTGCGCTGCTGACCAGTCTCCGCTCGTGATGGTCTCCTGCTGGCCCCACTATGGACTGGACTCTCACAATATTATGTTAGATCCACTATGGACTGGACTCTCACTATTATGTTGGATCCACTATGGACTGGACTCTCACTATTATGTTAGATCCACTATGGACTAGACTCTCACACTATTATGTTAGATCCACTATGGACTGGACTCTCACTATTATGTTAGATCCACTATGGACTAGACTCTCACTATTATGTTAGATCCACTATGGACTGGACTCTCACTATTATGTTAGATCCACTATGGACTAGACTCTCACACTATTATGTTAGATCCACTATGGACTGGACTCTCACTATTATGTTAGATCCACTATGGACTGGACTCTCACTATTATGTTAGATCCACTATAGACTGGACTCTCACAATATTATGTTAGATCCGCTATGGACTGGACTCTCACTATTATGTTAGATCCACTATGGACTGGACTCTCACTATTATGTTAGATCCACTATGGACTAGACTCTCACACTATTATGTTAGATCCACTATGGACTGGACTCTCACTATTATGTTAGATCCACTATGGACTAGACTCTCACAATATTATGTTAGATCCACTCAACGTCCATTGCACCGGTCGCCCAGGGGGGGGGTCCCCGCATCTGCGGTCCCCTCCAAAGTTTCTCATTGTTATCCCATTGGGTTGAGTTTTTTCTTGCCCTGATGTGGGATCTGAGCCGAGGATGGTGTTGTGGCTTGTGCAGCCCTTTGAGACGCTTGTGATTTAGGGCTATATAAGTAAACATTGATTGATTGATCATCCAGACATGCCCGTGTTTCTCCTTCTTCTACATGTACAGACGCTTTTGGAAATCACACATCTGTACCTTAAGAGAAGGAAACGGGCGTTTGCAGCTATTTGGGATACAACACATCTCAGACGGCAACATGGCAATGTTGAGCGACGGTTTTGGATAAGCCCTGGAAGAACGGCAGCTTGGTGGGATAAGTTTGTGAACGAGTGTGTCGTGTCAGAGGAATGGCAAGAGAACTTTCGAATGTCCAGGTCAGCTGTGATTGTACTTAGCGAAAAACTTTGTCCATTTGTCGAAGGACAGACAACGACAATGCGTGGACGAGGGAAGACTACGAAAAATGGCGAATGCATTTGCATTGGCAAAGCAGACTGTCAGTTATTGTCTAGCGATTACTCAACGTCTAGTTTTGTACTCCATAACTATTGTAAAAGCCATGAAGTGGTTGCGGCCGTCAAGTACAACCGCCAATTACAACCTACAAGCCCAGTGTCCTGTTGTTGGTTGTTGTAAAGGGTTCTTTATCACATTGTTTACTTACACACGTCCATTAAAGATACGATTCATGTATGACGGCTCAGGTGTGGTTCACTACAATAGTCTAACAGCTGCTGATGGTGAGGCAAACAAGGTTTACAGTTAAAAGAAATGTGGCGATAGTCTACATTGAAACACAGGGTAAGGATACACTTCCAGGTCAGAGATGACTATGACGTGTGCATTTTGTTGCATACACATACTAGATCGCGTTGAGTCGGTGAATGGAGGGGGCAGGGGGTCTTGAACGGTGGGATTGTTGTGTGTGGACACGGATAAGGTTAGGTGGGATTTACCCTGGGTAACCTTATCCGGCTTAGTGTAAAAGGGGCCTTAGTGACAGCCCCGGTATAATTTCCTAAATTAGGAAGCTTAGGAATGTTGAACATGCCGGTTGGCCTCCAACAACTCTTGGAAACGCCACAGGAAAATTTGACAAGGCTGGTGACTGTCACACCTGGGTGAAGTCTTGTCTGGGTTTCGTCTGGTTTCATGTTGTCTTGTCATTTCTTGCTTTATTTTGAAATGCTGCCTCTCCCTCTCGTTTCAGACCACTTGCCCTTCCTCCTGTATCACTGGTCTGACGTCTTTCCTGATTGCCTGATTGTGCCCACCTGTGTCACCCTCCCTCATGTGTATAAATGTCTCGTATCTTCTTGTGCGTACCTCCAGCGTTCCTTTGCCACGGTATTATCCACAGCTATAGCCACGTTTTGTATACCTTTTTGGATCCACGAGAGTATTTTGGTTTGAAAGTTTTGCCAGGTAAGATTAGCTTCCTAGCATCGCCTCCATTGGATCGCCTTTTGTTCCACCTTTTGTTCCACCTAGTAGTTTTTGTTCATAGCACCTTTTTCCCTCCAGAGCGTTTTGAGTTATTGATATTTTTAGTAAGTTTAGTGGTCAGGTGAGGTCTGGTTTGATAGCCTGTTTTTGTTTCTCCCTTTTTAACCCCTGCCCTGTTCAGGATAAATATCTGTTTCTGAAAATCTTGCATCTGTGTTCAGAGTCCTGTTCTGGTCGTGCCAGTGACCAGCTTTAGGAGGAGATGTGCACCCTTTACTGAGGTCTATGACTAGTGAAAGTGGACTATCTGAGGTAAATAAGAGAGGAACATAACACTCAGAGAAAAGAAGGCACACTGACGAAGACACTGTCGAAACCGGACTGTGTTTGATAGCGCCTACGCAGTTTATATTAAAATTATTAGAAGGACACGAGTGTTGATGGCCTTGCTTTTTCTACAAGTACACTTTTTGCCATCCACTTTATTTTTGTGTTATTAAGTTATTTGGAGAGTGTGTGTTTTTCCTGTATTTTGTACTACGCACATAACACCCCCCAATTAAACAACTCAGACGTGTTGCATCACTGGGGTTGCAAAATTACGGGAATATTCAAAGTTGGAAACCATCCGTGGGAATAAACAATAATATAAGGGAATTAACGGGAATTAATGGGAAAGTAATGGGAATAAACATTGAATGCAACATGCTAGATCTTGCAGCATGATTATTAGCTCAAACAACCTGATTTAATGCAAATTCCGTTGAATTTCAACCCTGAACTGTGCATTCCTCCATCACATGTGCAGTGCATTCTTCCATCACATGCGCAGATAATTCCCAGCATGCTACACACTACAGCAGGGCTATTGATATGACTATAACTCATTTGTATACTCTAGCCTTTAAATAGACTCCCTTTTTAGACCAGTTGATCTGCCGTTTCTTTTCTTTTCTTTTCTCCTCTGCTCCCCTCTCCCTTATGGAGGGGGAGTTGCACAGGTCCGGTGGCCACGGATGAAGTGCTGGTTGTCCAGAGTCGGGACCCGGGGTGGACCGCTAGCCTGTGCATCGGTTGGGGACATCTCTACGCTGCTTACCCGTCTCCGCTCGGGATGGTTCCTGCTGGCCCCACTATGGACTGGACTTTCGCTGATGTGTTGGATCCGCTGTGGACTGGACTTTCACAATAGTATGTCAGACCCACTCGACATCCATTGCTTTCGGTCTCCCCTAGAGGACGGGGGGGGGGTTACCCACATATGCGGTCCTCTCCAAGGTTTCTCATAGTCATTCACATTGACATCCCACTGGGGTGAATTTTCCTTGCCCGTATGTGGGCTCTGTACCGAGGATGTCGTTGTGGCTTGTACAGCCCTTTGAGACACTTGTGATTCAGGGCTATATAAATAAACATTGATTGATTGATTGATTGATATTGAGGCCACACTAGTATTTGAGCCCAAGGACTTCATCCAGTCAGGTAAGTGTTGATGATATTACTGGGGTAAATATATTTGATCTATGGTATTTAAGTTTAATAGAGGTGTAATTGCTTGTTACTGTATGACTGTAGACTACTCCAGCAGACTTCCACTCAAGCTAGCTAGCTGTTCCTGTGCTTGTTAAATGATTTTGGGGCCAATATCTCTAGCTAGCTAGGTTTATGTACCACCACAGTCTCATAACGAACCGAAAATATTTCTCCGTTAGCCGTGATGCTAATTTTCTCTATGTTAAATCCCATTAATTTATGCTAACAACATTAGCGATCCGAATTTACCTTTTTTGTGATCTGTAAAGTTCAACCAGCAATTACTAAATCAAAAGGTGTAGTTTCCTCTGCCTTCTGTTCTGCTAGCCATACAAGAATGTAGGTTATAGTTTGATTTAGCATGCTGATTGAGTGTTCATTTATTCATCTAGCCTATTTCTATTCATTTGTCCATCAGTCAAATATTTTTAAAGACTACTCCAATTGTTGAGCTGACTATTTATATCTGTGTGTGGCATTGCATTAGTGTTTTACAAGCTTCTCATCTTATTCTACAGAATAAGATGGACGGTGTCCAACTTCGAATAATCAAAAAATGGTCACAATCTCCAAACTTCCCTAGCTTAACTTCCCGTGGTAAATTTCCGGAAAGTTTCCGGAAATTTACCGAAAACATTCCACCCCTTTGCAACCCTAAGCATCACAGAATCAAATTCAAAGGTTGGATTGTTTTGGTGTGTGTACGAGTGTGTGCATGCTTGAGTTGTTGCGGGCGCAGCATTGTTGTTGTTAGAGCGGTTACCACAGTCTCCACCTTACCTGCCTTCTTCCCCTTCCAGCAGTCTTCTGTAAGTGGAAATCTCTCGCTCCAGCCTTATCTTGGTGTCGAGCATCTGGCTGTGGCGTTGACGCTGGGTGGCCAGTCCGCCCCTCACCTCCTCCAGCTCGCTCTCCAGCCCAGTGATCACCTGGGAAAGTTCCTGCAGCTGGGTGGAGTACAGCTGCTGGCTCTGCTGCAGGGAGTTTTCCAGGCCTTTCTCCTGGACAAGAAGAAAGAGTCAATAAACATATACTTTTGTAGTGTGGTCGTGTTATGGGCGATGAGCCAAGGAGATGCCAAGAGAAATCGTCAAACAAAAAGCTTTATTTGTTTCAGCCAGCCTCAGACAGGACCTGAATCTCTTTCCTGTAGACCTCAACTCTTTCTGGGTCTAGTCTTGGTGCCGGGCAGTCTGGCCAACACCCAGTTTGTTGCTTTACCAATCAGCCTATTTTCTGTGATCAGTTTGATCCCTATCCTCTGCCCCTATCTGTGGTGCTTCCTACCAAATGTTGCTAATGTCTTTATTATCTCTCCTAAAGCCCAACTGCTGTTGTCCCTTAAGATCCTCAATGTCTTGGGGTGGTAAACCCCCTCTCTGGACAAGCTGTGTTTGACATATGCACTGTTGATCTTAGTAGAATAATCCACCAAAGGATATATATATATATGAATGAATGAATGAATGAATGAAATAAGTTTATTTCGGTCATATGATCAACCATTAACCATTTTGTGTGACAGTACAGTACAAATTATACATATATAACAATCATACACATTTACACACAAAAAGAAAAGAAAAGAAAAAGCATGACCGAAAAAGGAATAGGCTGAAGCCAAGGCTTATATTTGCCTATCCTATACCTTCACTGAAAATAAGATTACCTGGAACATCAACATTAAAAAGAAAAAAAAAATCAATGGGATGAAAGTAATCGTTGCTATATTTTATAATTTTCAATTATTTCACCTTTCAATGTTTTCTTAAACCTTAACAAAGAAGTACATGTCTTCAACTCATCACTGAGCTTGTTCCACCATTTAACTCCTAAAACTGAAATACATTTGTATTTTGTATTTGTTCTTGCTTTACATATTTCGAAAACCAATATCCCCCGTAAATTATAGTTTACTCCTCTTAATTGAAATAACCTAAGAATACAAGCTGGAAGGCTGTTGTTCTTTACTCGAAACATAATTTCCATTGTTTTTAAAAACACAATATCTGAAAATTTTAACACATTAGAACTTATAAATAATGGATTGGTATGTTCATAGTAGCACGCTTTGTGTATTATTCTAATGACCCTTTTTTGAAGTTTAATTATTGGGTCTACGTTTGTTTTATAAACATTTCCCCAAACTTCAACACAATATGTTAAATATGGAAAAATAAAAGAATAATATAACATATGCAAACATTTCTTATTCAGCATGTGTTTTACTTTATAAAGAATAGCAATGGATTTGGATATTTTTCCCTTTATATATTCAATATGCGGTTTCCAACATAATTTATGATCAATTATTATTCCCAAGAATTTAGTTTCATATACTCTATCAATTTCCACTTGATTTAATTTTAATTTTGCTTCACAGTTTGTCCTTGCACCACTAAACACCATAAACTTAGTTTTCTTATCATTTAATGATAACTTATTAATATCAAACCATTTTTTTAGCTGAATCAACTCAACCTCTATTATCCTCAACACTTCCTTCAAGTCTTCTCCTGAACAATATACATTTGTATCATCTGCAAACATAATAAATTTCAATTTATTAGACACTGAACAAATATCATTTAAATATAGTATAAATAACTTAGGTCCCAATACCGAGCCTTGTGGCACCCCACAAGTTACTCTTCTTGGCTGTGATTTAGTCTTATTAATTTCCACATATTGAGATCTATTGATTAAATAACTACTTAACCACTGTTGTGAAACACCTCTTATGCCATAGTTTTCCAATTTTTGCAGAAGTAAGGAATGATCGATTGTGTCAAAAGCTTTACATAAGTCAATAAATACTCCAACGGTGTGTTGCTTCTTTTCTATTGCTGTAGCTACGTTTTCTACAAAGTCCATCACTGCTAGGGATGTAGATCGATTACTCCTGAAGCCATACTGCTGATCATTCAGTAGCTCATGTTTGTCAATGAACTGATCAAGTCTATTTACAAATCATTTCTCAAGAATTTTTGCAAATTGAGGTAGTAGAGACACAGGTCTATAATTTGAGACCATGTGTTTATCACCATTTTTATAAATTGGAATAACTTTAGCAATTTTCATTTTGTCAGGAAAAGTTCCAGTTGATAAAGATTTATTACATATATAAGTAAACGGCTTCAGGACACAATCCACCACTTCTTTAACAAGTGACATATCCACGTTGTTACCATCGACAGATTTTTTGTTTTTAAACTTTCTGACCACTTCTAACACATCACTTTCACAAACTCCGCCAAGAAACATTGAATTTTTAATGTCAGATACACGCTTGAACTTTTTCTCATCATTCATATTAAAATTTATATTTTTTGCCAAATTTGGGCCAACATTCACAAAAAACTTATTGAATTCCTCAGCTATTTCTTCTATATTTTCAATAATTGAGTTGTCATCTTTTACCAGATAAGCTGTAAAATCCTTTTTGCTAGATTTTTTAATCATTGTATTAAGCACATTCCAGGTTTCAATGATATTATTTTTATGTTTATGCAGCAATTGTTCATAATAGTTTTTTTGTTGCAGCCTTATGATACATGTCAATCTGTTTTTATACTTTTTATATTTGTCCTCATTTTCTGTTGTTCGATGCTTAATAAATTCCTTGTAAAGCCTTTTTTTTTTTTACAGGCTTTTACTAAACCCCCTGTTATCCATGGTTTCTCCCTCTTTTTAGTATTTTGCTTATATTCTCTCAATGGACAATGATGGTCATAAAGTGTCAGTATATAAGAAAATTGTACCTGATATAATTAACCTCAGTAGTGCATACAATATTTGTGTCTTTAGGTTATTAAGTCTATTGAGAACCATGTAAAAAAAAAAACTGGTAGGGGAGGTGTGGCTCGGTTGCTAGAGCAGCCATGCCAGCAACTTGAGGGTTCCAGGTTCCATCCCCGCTTCCGCCATCCTAGTCACTGCCGTTGTGTCCTGGGGCAAGATACTTCACCCACCCGCGCCCAGTGCCACCCACACTGGTTTAAATGTAACTTAGATAATGGGTTTGAGGCCCTAGAGAAAAGCGCTATACAAACATAATTCACTTCACTACCCAAGTCCAGTCAATTTTATTTTTATCGCGCCAATTCAAGGTTAATTTCAAGAGATATAAAGCAAGTCGAGGCTCTGCGGGGCGACAGAGGGACAGTGTTGAGGGACAAAGGTATTCTGGCCAAAGAGCTCAGTTTTTGTTTCATCTGACCACAGAACTTTCCTCCAGAAGGGCTTATCTTTGTCCATGATATGTCAGATGAAACAAAACAATACCCTATATTGCAGTTTTGCATATGCATCCTTGTTTATGGATGTATGTTATATTGTCTTTTTATTCCAGCGAGTAAATCCATTTTGGGGGGGATTGAGGGGAATATTATGATGCGTTCAAGAGTCTTACGGCCTGAGGGAAGAAGCTGTTACAGAACCTGGAGGTTCTGCTTCGGAGGCTGCAGAACCTCTTTTTAGAGTCCAGCAGTGAAAACAGTCCTCGGTGGGGGTGGGAGGAGTCTTTGCAAATTAGATACACAGACTGTATCTCACGACACACTAGACACAGTGGTTGAAAAACACTAATGTAGATTAATTTTTAAAAAGCGGCCCTCTGAAAGCTTCCATTCCTGCGACGTGACCCTCAATGAAAATGAGTTTGACACCCCTGCAGTAGACGTTTAAAGTGACCGATCAGAAAAGTTGATTGAATGCCTGGTCCTAAGTGCCAGAAGGATTGACAGAAGCGTGTAGGGAAAAAGAAAGATACAATGCAACACAATGCTATCAAAAAGATGCCTCGCAAGTGAAAACAGAGTACCGTAATTTCCGGACTATAAGCCGCTACTTTTCCCCCTCGTTCTGGTCCCTGCGGCTTATACAAGGGTGCGGCTTATTTACGGCCTGTTCTTCTCCGACACCGACGAAGAGGATTTCGGTGGTTTTAGTACGCAGGAGGAAGACGATGACACAATGATTAAAGACTGACTTTTCATATACCGGTAGGCTGGTTATTTTGATAACGTACATGCGAGCACTTTGTATTACTTTGCACCGTTGTATTATTTGTACTCTGCACGAATGCTGTTCGCCATGTCAAAGATGTGAAAGTTTGATTGAATGATCGAAAGATTTATTGTTAATAAATGGGACGCTTTGCGTTCCCAAACAGTCATCTCTGTCCCGACAATCCCCTCCGTGGTAGCAGGAACCCCTATATACTACGCTAATTACACATCAAAACCCTGCGGCTTATAGTCGGGTGCGGCTTATATATGGTGCAATCTGTATTTTCCCCTAAATTTAGCTGGTGCGGCTTATAGTCAGGTGCGGCTTATAGTCCGGAAATTACGGTACACACAAGAGTAAAATGAGTCTGAGCGTGTACGCGCAATGACACCCCTCCTCAACTGTCTATGCGACGTCAAGGCTTGGTTAGCCCAGAATTTTTTTATAATGAATGAGGGATAAACGGAAATTTCAGTTTTTGGTCCGGCCCTCACTGACTTGGGACCATTGCAAAATTATGTGCGTCCCAAAGTCACCAGCCTTGGTGTCACTATAGACAGCGATTTTAAACTTGACAAACAAGTCAATGGCGTTTTAAAATCGTGTTTTTATCATCTTCGTCTTTTAGCATAGGTAAAACCGTTTTTATCTTTGAACCCTTTTGAACAAGTGGTGCATGCTTTTATTTCAAGTGGCCTGGACTACTGCAATGCACTTTATGCTGGCATTAGCCAAAAAGCTCTCTCCCGGTTGCAGTTGGTCCAGAACGCGGCAGCACGACTTTTAACAGGGGCCAGGAAACGCCAGCATATAACCCCAATTCTTCAGAGTTTGCACTGGCTCCCTGTTCATTTTAGAATCGATTTTAAAACCTTGCTGTTTGCTTTTAAAGCTTTACATGGACTGGCACCTCATTATATCTCGGACCTCATCCAAATGTACACTCCTGCGCGCGCTCTGAGGTCCGAGAGCCAGCTCAAGCTTGTGGTGCCCAGGACGAGACTTAAAACCAGGGGAGACAGGGCCTTCTCTGAGGTCGGCCCTACACTCTGGAACACTCTGCCCCTCCATGTTCAAACTGTTCCCACAGTGGAGTGTTTTAAGTCTTGTCTTGAGACCCACTTTTATTCTTTAGCTTTTAACACTACGTGAGTTGTGTGGTCCTCTGTGGTCCTCTGTGTTTTTAAAATTATAATTACTATATACACTACCGTTCAAAAGTTTGGGGTCACATAGAAATGTCCTTATTTTTGAAGGAAAAGCACTGTACTTTTCAATGAAGATAACTTTAAACTAGTCTTAACTTTAAAGAAATACACTCTATACATTGCTAATGTGGTAAATGACTATTCTAGCTGCAAATGTCGGGTTTTTGGTGCGATATCTACATAGGTGTATAGAGGCCCATTTCCAGCAACTATCACGCCAGTGTTCTAATGGTACAATGTGTTTGCTCATTGGCTCAGAAGGCTAATTGATGATTAGAAAACCCTTGTGCAATCATGTTCACACATCTGAAAACAGTTTAGCTCGCTACAGAAGCTACAAAACTGACCTTCCTTTGAGCAGATTGAGTTTCTGGAGCATCACATTTGTGGGGTCAATTAAACGCTCAAAATGGCCAGAAAAAGAGAACTTTCATCTGAAACTGGACAGTCTATTCTTGTTCTTAGAAATGAAGGCTATTCCACAAAATTGTTTGGGTGACCCCAAACTTTTGAACGGTGGTGTAAATAAAGTGGATTGGATTGATTTTTTTTGTTGCCATTTTACAGTCCCACAACCACAGCAACGAGTCTCATCACCATTGACGACGACCAGATTAACGCAGAGGTGCAACGGTGCCGCTGCCGGACGCAACTCCAGAATCAGAGATCACCACCCACAAGGGAGAGAAAAGTGTGCTTGTGTTTCCTTACCAAGGCATACAGGGTCTCCATCTCCACCTGAAGGGCGAGCCACTGCCTCCGGGCCTCAGCCAGCTCAGCCCGTGCCTCCCTCAGAGCATTGCTGCCCAGGTTAATCTGGGCCCATGCCGCTTCCTCCTGGGTGAGATGAAAGTAAATAAGGGTAAAAAAAAACGGTAGGTAATGCAAAAAAGAAACAAAAAAGACCAAACAGTTCCCTCTGGCAACTGAGTAAAAAAAGTGCAAGTCAGCACAGGTTCTGCTCTTGATTGTGTAGATGACCTTCCAGTTTGCATGTACACAAAGTAGTGCCAGCTGTGTTGACACACTCTACAGCTGACGTCATTTTCACACCCTCTTAAAAGGCTGAAGCGCTTGGGACGGTATAGCTCGGTTGGTAGAGTGGCCGTGCCATCAACCTGAGGGTTGCAGGTTCGATCCCCGCTTCCGCCATCCTAGTCACTGCCGTTGTGTCCTTGGGCAAGACACTTTACCCACCTGCTCTCAGTGCCACCCACACTGCTTTAAATGTAACTTAGATATTGGGTTTTCACTATGTAAAGCGCTTTGAGTCACTAGAGAAAAGCGCTATATAAATATAATTCACTTCACTTCAATTCACTTCACTTCATGTTTTGACACTTGAAAGTAAAAACATGACTAGGAAAGAGAGAGAGCGGAGTCCTCAACCAGGCCCGATAGGGAAAAAGTCCTCAATCTAAACGGTGTCACCCCGAAAAGCTTATCACTTATCCTTTATCCCATTTCAGTTCAGTTCAGTTTATGTTAGAATAATTGTAAGTTATCACAAAAAACTTGGTGTTGAAATGAGTTCCAGGCAAAAGGACAGGGGCTGTCTTTGAGGCCTACCAAGAGTAAGGCTCGTAAAAATTCCACTGTGTAAGGGGGAGAGCCACATGAAGGGTTTTCTGTTTTCTCTCATGTATGGTAATCAACAGAAGGATGTTGTTCTGGCCCAAGGACTTCAAAGCGGAGAGATGACAGGATCTGCCCAATTTCCAGACGAACTCTTTTTGAACTATTTTATGGACCTCTTTTTGAACTATTTTACGAACCCTTTTTGAACTGACCTTTTCTGTGAATTGTTTGCAACCTTTTCTGTGAACTTTTTGCGACCTTTGTCCTTTGGAAACAGCCTTGGCCATGTGGTCGGGGAGGGTCCAAAGTAAAAGAAGGAGGCGTTCAATCTTTTGGCAGAGCGTCCTGGAGATTGTAGAAGGATACAATGTCCGGGCGACTCTCCTCAATATATTGAGTCCAAATTGGATTCTGTCTCTGTTTAATTCTTTGCCTTTTGTCTTGTTTAATAGATGTCATCAGTGTTTGAACCTGACAGTTTATTTGGAACATGCATACGATACAATGTAAGGCATCGCACGATTCCAGTCGTTTCATAACAGCACGCCCGAAAAGGAGTAGGAAGAAGCAGAGCTTATTTAATCCTACCCCTTTTTCATACCGTAGCAATTTTATCCCATTTCCTTGTTCTCTGTAACAGAACAGTGAACAAATGAACAATTAATAAATAATATGCCATAGTAAGCATACAAATATTAAATACATAAATAATCTTTGTCTCATTAAAAAAAAAAAAAAGAAAAACAAGGGTTCAAGATGTTCTTGTAGTTTGAACAGTCTCTTAAACTGAATCATATCGGTGCTTTATTTGACTTATTTGGTTAATCCGTTCCGTAATTGAATTCCACATACAGATATGCTAAAGGTTTTTAGTGTTGTACGAGCATACAAAGGTTTTCAATTAGATTTTCCTCTAAGGTTGTATTTCTCCTCTTTTGTTGAGAAGAATTGTTGTACATTCTTGGGTAGCAGGTTATAGTTTGCTTTGTACATCATTTTAGCTGTTTGCAAATGCACCGAATCATTGAATTCCAATAATTGTGATTCAATAAATAAAGGGTTTGTATGTTCTCTATATCCAACATTATGTATTATTCTAATTGTTGCGGGTCCCAAACTCTGGAACCATGTGAGACAGGCCCCTTCTTTGGCTATTTTTTAAGACCCTTCTTAAAACCCATTTTTATTCACTGGCTTTTAACCCAGCATGAGACTTTAAACTGTTTTTTTTTTACTTTTTTAACTGTTTTTAACTGTTTTTAACTTTTTAACTGCTTTTTATCTAACATATTGTTCTTAGGATAATTTGTATTTGCTTTTTCAGTGTGTATTTTACTTCTGTTTTAAATGTTATTTTTTAGTCTGTCCTTTGCCTCTATTTTTTTGTGGTGTACAGCAGTGGTCCCCAACCTTTTTGTACGTGCGGACCGGTCAATGCTTGAAAATTTGTCACACGGACCGGGGGGGTGGGGGGGTGTGTAGTAAAAATATTTTTTTTTTTTTTTTTTTTTTTTTTTGTCATAAAGAAATACAATTTGATTGATTGATTGAGACTTTTATTAGTAGGTTGCACAGTGAAGTACATATTCCGTACAATTGACCACTAAATGGTAACACCCGAATAAGTTTTTCAACTTGTTTAAGTCGGGGTCCACTTAAATTGATTCATGATACAGATATATACTATCATATATACTATCATCATAATACAGTCATCACACAAGATAATCACATTGAATTATTTACATTATTTACAATCAGGGGTGTGGAGGGGGGGGTGGGGGGGGGGTATGGACATCAAGTAGTGGACATAGAGAGAGAGAGAGAGAGAGAGAGAGAGAGAGAGAGAGAGAGATCAGAAGGCATAAGAAAAAGAAAAAGTATCTGCATTTGATTGTTTACATTTGATTATTAGCAATCCGGGGAGGGTGTTAGGTTAGGGTTGTAGCTGCCTGGAGGTGAACTTTTATTGCGGTTTTGAAGGAGGATAGAGATGCTCTTTCTTTTATACCTGTTGGGAGCGCATTCCACATTGATGTGGCATAGAAAGAGAATGAGTTAAGACCTTTGTTAGTTCGGAATCTGGGTTTAACGTGGTTAGTGGAGCACCCCCTGGTGTTGTGGTTATGGCGGTCATTTACGTTAAGGAAGTAGTTTGACATGTACTTCGGTATCAGGGAGGTGTAGCGGATTTTATAGACAATCATGTGTGCTTACGGACTGCATCCCTGCAGACGGTATTGATTTATATTGATATATAATGTATATATTGTGTTTTTTATGTTGATTTAATTTAAAAAAAAAAAAAATAATAATAATAATTTTTTTTTTTTTTTTAATTTCTTGTGCGGCCCCGGCCCGGTACCAATCGGTTCACGGACCGGTACCGGGCCGCGGTCCGGTGGTTGAGGACCACTGGTGTACAGCCCTTTGTTCTTCAACTGTTGTTGTTTTTAAAGGGCTTTATAAATACAGTTGGTATGGTATGGTATGGTATGGTATCTTTTTTGTAACACTGTTTTGTAGTTATTTCTGTCACGACGAGGGGGGTTTCGCAGCTTACTGCGAGGATTGTTCTCCCGGGATGCAATCGGACTTTTCCGGACAAAGGTAGCAGGTAGGAACACATTTATTATTAATCTAACTACACAGGACAAAAGACAGGAACTAAAACCAAAGGAAAGCGTGCCGATTGCACGAGAGGCTAAGGAACATAAAACTTAACGCAGGAAACATAACACTTGGACTGAACTATGGACATTGAAAACAACTAACCAAACTACGGCATAGAACGAACGAGACTTACTGCAGCATGAATGAAGCAATGGCACGAAACGAGCATGAAAAGAGCAATGTCGCCAGGTCGACTAACTGGCAAAGACAGGCTTAAATAATAGTCTCTTGATTAGAGCAAGTGCGTGTCCCGAACACATGAGGCAGGTGAAACTAATAAGTCGCCATGGTAACTAAACAAACAAGGGAGCGCAAACAGGAACTAAAAGAGTCCAAAACAAACAAAAAATAACAAAAACATAATCCAGACCACAGATCATGACAATTTCCCCATATTTCTGCACAATAACTCAGATATGTAACACTAGTGAGCAGTAGAGAATCTGTGATTTTTGGTCTAGAACATGTTTTGCTTTATTCATTATTGACTTGTTTCTTGCTACTTTATGTTGTATATTTTTTTACATGAGATTTCCAATTCATTTTATCATCTATTATTACACCCAAAAATGTGTTTTGTTTCACCCTTTCAATTTCTACTCCGTCTATTTGTATTTGTGTTTGATTTTCTCTTCCACTGTTACCTAATAGCATTATTTTAGTCTTACTGAGATACAAAGATAGTCTGTTTTTGTCAAACTATCTTTTTCATTTGTTCATTTCTTTTGTTATTATTTGTATTATCTTCTTTGTGTTCTCTCCTGAACAAAATGCAGTTGTATCATCTGCAAATAAAACTAACTTGAAGTCCTTTGTAACTTTACAAATGTCATTTATATAGAGATTGAACAATTTTGGTCGGAGTATTGATCCCTGAGGTACGCCACAAGATTTTTTTTTTAGCTCTGTGGAAGTGTGTTCTCCTATCTTCGCGTATTGCTTCCTGTTGGTTAAGTAGCTTCTTATCCAGTTCAAGACCAACCGTGGACCCCGACTTAAACAAGTTGAAAAACTTATTGGGGTGTTACCATTTAGTGGTCAATTGTACGGAATATGTACTGTACTGTGCAATCTACTAATACAAGTTTCAATCAATCAATAAAAACCCTCTGATGCTTTGTTCATTAAAATGTTATGATTAATTGTGTCAAATGCTTTTGTTTCCGACATTAACATGAATTAAAACATCTGTAAAAATCTGCGCATAACTTTTTCAGCTATCCATAGCAGAATGAAAGAAACAGAGTGAAGCCTCTTTGTCAGTCATCCACCATTTTTGTGTCTGTGGGTGGAGGCAGGGCTCGTTACGTAAACATAAGGTAAAGTAGTAGAACGTATCCGTAAGGCGAACTAACTAACTAACTAACTAACTAACTAACTAACTAACTAACTAACTAACTAACTAACTAACTAACTAACTAACTAACTAACTAACTAACTAAATAGCTAACTAACTAACTAACTAACTAACTAACTATCAGCACATATTGAGCCACTCAAAATGTGTCTTGTAAACACCCCCATCAAATATGGGATGTCAAATGTGATGTCAAATGAAAACATCACATTTGTATGGGTTAATCTTCTTATTAACCCATACCAGTATGGGTTAGTAACCCATACTGCTTATTTACACCCTGAAATACATTAAATAAGAGTGAAACTATGCTTGCAAATGATATATAACAGCCCGGCCCGTCGATATGATTTTGGTAAGTATAACAATTAGCTGAAATCTTTGGACGAAAGAAACTGCTCTTCTGAGTGTGTCCACTGGATGTCGCCACATGGACAAAGATAAGACCTTCTGGAGGAAAGTTCTGTGGTCAGATGAAACAAAAAAAATGTGTGCTGTTTGGCCACAATACCCAGCAATATGTTTGGAGGAGAAAAGGTGAGGCCTTTAATCCCAGGAACACCATTCCTACCGTCAAGCATGGTGGTGGTAGTATTATGCTCTGGGCCTGTTTTGCTGCCAATGGAACTGGTGCTTTACAGAGAGTAAATGGGACAATGAAAAAGGAGGGTTACCTCCAAATTCTTCAGGACAACCTAAAATTATCAGCCCGGAGGTTGGGTCTTGGGCGCAGTTGGGTGTTCCAACAGGACAATAACCCTAAACACACGTCATAAGTGGTAGAGGAATGGCTAAATCAGGCTAGAATAAGGTTTTAGAATGACCACTCCTCTTGACAAAATTGGTGCAGTTAAGATACATTTGTTGGTTTTCTGACATGGACTTGTTTCTTCAGCATTGTCCACACTTTTAAGTCAGGACTTTGGGAAGGCCATTCTAAAACCTTAATTCTAGCCTGATTTAGCCATCCCTTTACCACTTTTGACGTGTGTTTTGGGTCATTGTCCTTTTGGAACACCCAACTGCGCCCAAGACCCAACCTCTGGGCTGATGATTTTAGCTTGTCCTGAAGAATTTGGAGGTAATCCTCCTTTTTCATTGTCCCATTTACTCTCTGTAAAGCACCAGTTCCATTGGCAGCAAAACAGGCCCATAGCATAATACTACCACCACCATGCTTGACGGTACACTACCGTTCAAAAGTTTGGGGTCACATTGAAATGTCCTTATTTTTGAAGGAAAAGCACTGTACTTTTCAATGAAGATAACTTTAAACTAGTCTTAACTTTAAAGAAATACACTCTATACATTGCTAATGTGGTAAATGACTATTCTAGCTGCAAAAGTCTGGTTTTTAGTGCAATATTTACATAGGTGTATAGAGGCCCATTTCCAGCAACTATCACTCCAGTGTTCTAATGGTACAATGTGTTTGCTCATTGGCTCAGAAGGCTAATTGATGATTAGAAAACCCTTGTGCAATCATGTTCACACATCTGAAAACAGTTTAGTTTGTTACAGAAGCTACAAAACTGACCTTCCTTTGAGCAGATTGAGTTTCTGGAGCATCACATTTGTGGGGTCAATTAAACACTCAAAACGGCCAGAAAAAGAGAACTTTCATCTGAAACTCCACAGTCTATTCTTGTTCTTAGAAATGAAGGCTATTCCACAAAATTGTTTGGGTGACCCCAAACTTTTGAACGGTAGTGTAGGCTTGGTGTTCCTGGGATTAAAGGCCACACCTTTTCTCCCCCAAACATATTGCTGAGTATTGTGGCCAAACAGCTCAATTTTTGTTTCATCTGACATCACATGGACAAAGATAAGACCTTCTGGAGGAAAGTTCTGTGGTCAGATGAAACAAACATTGAGCTGTTTGGCCACAATACTTAGCAATATGTTTGGAGGAGAAAAGGTGAGGCCTTTAATCTAAAATCATCAGCTCGGAGGTTTGGTCTTGGGCACAGTTGGGTGTTCCAACAGGACAATGACTCCAAACACATGTCAAAAGTGGTAAAGGAATGGCTAATTCAGGCTAGAATGAAGGTTTTAGAATGGCCTTCCCAAAGTCCTGACTTAAACGTGTGGACAATGCTGAAGAAACAAGTCCATGTCAGAAAACCGACACATTTAGCTGAACTGCACCAATTTTGTCAAGAGGAGTGGTCAAAAATTCAAGCAGAAGCTTGTGGATGGTTACCAAAAGCGCCTTATTGCAGTGAAACTTGCCAAGGGACATGTAAGCAAATATTAACATTGCTGTATGTATACTTTTGACCCAGCACATTTGCTCACATTTTCAGTAGACCCATAATAAATTCACAAAAGAACCAAACTTCATGAATGTTTTTTTTTGTGTTACCAACAAGTATGTGCTCCAATCACTCTATCACAAAAAAAAACAAGAGTTGTAGAAATGATTGTAAACTCAAGGCAGCCATGACCACGACTGTACACCTGTACTTCAAGACAAAACTGCAGGTTGAAGCGTAGTGAGTCCCTAACCAAAAGGGCTGTTTCTCTAAACCAGTCGGCCTGCATTAGGGGTCTAGCTAGCCGTGGACCAAAACAACACCAAGGCAAATTATGAGGATGCAGGAAGAGACGTGTACCTCACTGAGTGTCGTTCTTGTTGGTGCTGCGGTCGCTCCAGCTTCAGATCGGCTTGCTCCGGCAAAGCCGGGAACCGAACGCGAGCCCCGGCCGAGGTTTCTCTCACCCTGGTCGGGGAAGCCGTCCCGGTTGCACCGAGACTTGATTCGTTCGAGGAGTCTGGGGAGCTCCATCGCTGCGCCATCCTCTTCCTGCGTGGTCCTGGCTAACAGAGCATCACATGAGGCGGCCCGCCGCAGCTGCAGCACCCGAGCAGCCTGCCAGCAGCCAACCACAGAGGTGGGGGAAGGGGGAGGACGTCAGAGAGGGAGAGACAGAGTGGTAGTACAGTACTTACGTTAAATATGTCTGCGACATGCCTTGCATTTAAAAAAAAAAACATCCGAGTCCTGATTGGGTATGCAAAGAATGACTGACTTTACTTAGGAAGAAAGGAAAAATGGTAGTCTCGCTATTAGAAAAGGAATAAGGAGTAAAAATGACGGATTAAGTGATCAACCCATCAGAAATAAAATAAAATATAATATGCATAATTATTTCTGATTATTATTATTAATAATATATCATTATTATTTTTTTTTCCTTTATTTAATTGATTTATCTGTAAATATTATATGTAATATAATATAGTATTATATGAGGTGGCGACTTGTCAAGGGCGACCCCCCGCGACCCCGAAAGGGACAAGCGGTAGTAAATGGATGGATGGATGGATGGATAATATGAATAATTCTTTCTGATTATTATTATTAATAATGCATTATTATTATTATTTCGTTTTTCTTTATTTTAATTGATTTATCTGTAAATATCATATATAATATAATATAATATTATATGAGGTGGCGACTTGTCCAGGGTGTACCCCACCTTCTGCCTTAATGCAGCTGAGATAGGCTCCAGCGACCCCCCCCCCCCCGCGACCCCGAAAGGGACAAGCGGTAGAAAATGGATGGATGATGGATAATATGAATAATTATTTCTGATTATTATTATTGATAATGTATTATTATTGTTTATTTTTTCTTTATTTAATTGATTTATCCGTAAATATTATATATAATCTAATATTATATTATATGAGGTGGCGACTTGTCCAGGGTGTACCCCGCCTTCCGCCCGAATGCAGCTGAGATAGGCTCCAGTGACCCCCTGCCACCCTGAAAGGGACAAGCGGTAGAAAATGGATGGATGGATGGATAATATGAATAATTATTTCTGATTATTATTATTAAAAATGTATTATTATTGTTTCTTTTTTCTTTATTTAATTGATTTATCTGTAAAAAATTATATATAATATAATATTATATGAGGTGGCGACTTGTCCAGAGTGTAAACCGCCTTCCGCCTGAATGCAGCTGAGATAGGCTCCAGCGACCCCGAAAGGGACAAGCGGTAGAAAATGGATGGATAGATGGATAATATGAATAGTTATTTCTGATTATTATTATTAATAATGCATTATTATTATTTATTGTTTCTTTATTTAATTGATTTATCTGTAAATATTATATATAATATAATACAATATTATATGAGGTGGCGACTTGTCCAGGGTGTAGCCCGCCTTCCGCCCGAATGCAGCTGAGATAGGCTCCAGCGACCCCCCCCACCCCCCACCCCCCGTGACCCCGAAAGGGACAAGCGGTAGAAATGGATGGATGGATAGATAATATGAATAATTATTTCTGATTATTATTATTGATAATGTATTATTATTATTATTTTTTATTTTTTTATTTAATTGATTTATCCGTAAATATTATATATAATCTAATATTATATTATATGAGGTGGCGACTTGTCCAGGGTGTACCCCGCCTTCCGCCCGAATGCAGCTGAGATAGGCTCCAGTGACCCCCCGCCACCCTGAAAGGGACACGCGGTAAAAAATGGATGGATTGATGGATAATATGAATAATTATTTCTGATTATTATTATTAAAAATGTATTATTATTGTTTCTTTTTTCTTTATTTAATTGATTTATCTGTAAAAATTATACATAATATAATATTATATGAGGTGGCGACTTGTCCAGAGTGTACGCCGCCTTCCGCCTGAATGCAGCTGAGATAGGCTCCAGCGACCCCGAAAGGGACAAGCGGTAGAAAATGGATGGATAGATGGATAATATGAATAGTTATTTCTGATTATTATTATTAATAATGCATTATTATTATTTATTGTTTCTTTATTTAATTGATTTATCTGTAAAAATGATATATAATATAATATTATATGAGGTGGCGACTTGTCCAGAGTGTACCCCGCCTTCCGCCTGAATGCAGCTGAGATAGGCTCCAGCGACCCCGAAAGGGACAAGGATGGATAGATAATATGAATAATTATTTCTGATTATTATTATTGATAATGTATTATTATTATTATTATTTGTATTTAATTGATTTATCCGTAAATATTATATATAATCTAATATTATATTATATGAGGTGGTGACTTGTCCAGGGTGTAGCCCGCCTTCCGCCCGAATGCAGCTGAGATAGGCTCCGAAGGAGTCGATATCGCCAGTCAAGGGTGTTAAAATAATTCCTCAATGGCGGTCAGTTATTCCTGTTTTTTTGTGAGCAACAAGTATGTGCTCCAATCACTCTATCACAAAAAAATAAGAGTTGTAGAAATGATTGGAAACTCAAGACAGCCATGACATGATGTTCTTTACAAGTGTATGTACACTTTTGACCACGTCTGTATGTGTTATATTTCCCAAAAATACCCCAAATGTGAGTAATGTGCTCAAATGTAGCGACCTGATATTGTTGGTGCACATCCTGCAGCTCTGTCACGGAGTTGTGGATGTCAGTCTGCAGTATCGTGCAGTTCTTCTCAGTGGTCTTCTTAGACTCCCTCAGCACAGCCACCTGCTGCTCCAGAAGCTTGGTGTTACACTCCTCCGTCTCACATCTGCAACATGCATACAGAGGATTACTAGCCAACACTCACATGATATCTCATTTTAATCGTTCGTAAATATAAACAGTAGGTGATGTGAAAAAAATGCCATAATAATGGACTTATATGCTTTCCCCCTTTGTGACCTCTAAATGTTACAGTGTCGGATGTAATGCAAAACATTTTTTACCACTGTGTTACATGGCCTTTCCTTTTAACAACACTCAGTAAACGTTTGGGAACTGAGGAGACACATTTTTGAAGCTTCTCAGGTGGAATTCTTTCCCATTCTTGCTTGATGTACAGCTTAAGTTGTTCAACAGTCCGGGGGTCTCCGTTGTGGTATTTTAGGCTTCATAATGCGTCACACATTTTCAATGGGAGACAGGTCTGGACTACAGGCAGGCCAGTCTAGTCTTTTACTACGAAGCCACGCTGTTGTAACACGTGGCTTGGCATTGTCTTGCTGAAAAAAGCAGGGGCGTCCATGATAACGTTGCTTAGATGGCAACATATGTTGCTCCAAAACCTGTATGTACCTTTCAGCATTAATGGCGCCTTCACAGATGTGTAAGTTGCCCATGTCTTGGGCACTAATACACCCCCATACCATCACAGATGCTGGCTTTTACACTTTGCGCCTAGAACAATCCGGATGGTTCTTTTCCTCTTTGTTCCGTAGGACACGACGTCCACAGTTTCCAAAAACAATTTGAAATGTGGACTCGTCAGACCACAGAACACTTTTCCACTTTGCATCAGTCCATCTTAGATGAACTCGGCCCGGCGTTTCTGGGTGTTGTTGATAAATGGCTTTCGCTTTGCATAGTAGAGTTTTAACTTGCACTTACAGATGTAGCGACAAACTGTAGTTACTGACAGTGGTTTTCTGAAGTGTTCCTGAGCCCGCGTGG
Source organism: Entelurus aequoreus (assembly GCF_033978785.1). Lineage (NCBI taxonomy): Eukaryota > Metazoa > Chordata > Actinopteri > Syngnathiformes > Syngnathidae > Entelurus > Entelurus aequoreus. The sequence goes on along the minus strand of NC_084748.1, from coordinate 43,311,955 downwards.
TGATATCCTTTACACACGGATGTCGCTTTTTGATGCTTACGTGCAGTGATTTCTCCAGATTCTCTGAACCTTTTGATGATATTACGGAGCGTAGATGGTGAAATCCCTAACTTCCTTGCAATAGCTCGTTGAGAAATGTTGTTCTTAAACTGTTGGACAATTTGCTCACGCATTTGTTGACAAAGTGGTGACCCTCGCCCCGTCCTTGTTTGTGAATGACTGAGCATTTCATGGAAGCTGCTTTTATACCCAATCATGGCACCCACCTGTTCCCAATGAACCTGTTCACCTGGGGGATGTTCCAAATAAGTGTTTGATGAGCATTCCTCAACTTTGTCAGTCTTTTTTGCCGCTTTTTTTAAACATGTTGCAGGCATCAAATCCCAAATGAGCTAATATTTTCAAAAAATAACAACGTTTTCCAGTTCGAACGTTAAGCATCTTGTCTTTGCAGTCTATTCAATTGAATATAAATTGAAAAGGATTTGCAAATCATTGTATTCTGTTTTTATTTACCATTTTCACAACGTTCCAACTTCACTGGTTTTGTGTTTTGTAAATGCTCTCTGCCTTCCCGCTTCCTGGCACTGCCTGGAAGTTACAATGCAACAAGGTATTCACAGCACTTCACTTTTTTATTCCAAGATTGACTACATTTATTTCTGTCCAATAATCCATAATGATAATTTGATTTTTGATTTTTTTCCCCGTAAATGTATTAGAAGAAGAAAACTAAAACAGTCAAATATACTTGAGTATTCACCACCTTAACTTCAGTTCAGTTCAGTTTCAGTTTATTTGGAACATGCATACGATACAATGTAATGCATCACATATTTCCAGTTGTTTCATTACAGATCGTCCGAAAAGGAGTAGGAAGAAGCTGAGTTTATTTAATCCTACACCTTTTCATACCATAGCCATTTTATCCCATTTCATTGTTCTCTGTAACAGAACAGTGAACAAATAAATAATATACCATAATAAGTAAACAAATATTAAATACATGAATAATCTTTATCTAAAAAACAAAACAAAACAAAGGGTTCAAGATGTTCATCATAATTCTTGTTCTGTGTGCTTTGTGAACACTTGCAGTTTGAACAGTCTCTTAAACTGCTTTGTTTGATTTCTCTGGTTAATCCATTCCATAATTTAATTCCACATACTTATACACTAAAGGTTTTAAGTGTTGTACGAGCATACAAATGTTTTAAATTACATTTTCCTCTAAGGTTATATTTCTCCTCTGTTGTTGAGAAGAATTGTTGTACATTCTTGGGTAGCAGGTTATAATTTGCCTTATACATCATTTTAGCTGTTTGCAAATTCACTATGTCGTGGAATTTCAGTATTTTCGATTCAATAAATAAAGGGTTTGTATGTTCTCTCAAATATTATGTATTATTCTAATTGATCGTTTTTGTAACACAGTTAGTGAATGAAGCGCACATTTGTAGTTATTTCCCCATATTTCTACACAATAACTCAGATATGTAACACTAGCGAGCAGTAGAGAATATGAAGTGATTTTTGGTCTAGAACATGTTTTGCTTTATTCATTATTGACGTGTTTCTTGCTACTTTATGTTGTATATTTCTTTTACATGAGATTTCCAATTCATTTTATCATCTATTATTACACCCAAAAATGTGTTTTGTTTCACCTCTTTCTGTGTTTTGTTTCACCTCTTTCAATATATCTACTCCGTCTATTTGTAATTGTGTTTGACTTTCTCTTCTACTGTTACCTAATAGCATTATTTTAGTTTTACTGAGATTCAAAGATAGTCTGTTTTTGTCAAACTATCTTTTTAATTTGTTCATTTCTTTTGTTATTATTTGTATTATCTTCTGTGTGTTCTCTCCTGAACAAAACGCAGTTGTATCATCTGCAAATAATACTTTTTAACTTTACCAATGTCATGTATATAGAGATTGAACAATTTTGGTCTAAGTATTGATCCCTGAGGTACGCAGCAAAATATTTCCAGCTCTGTGGAAGTGTGTTCGCCTATCTTCACATATTCTATATTGAAATAATGGACTGTTTGATCTCATCATTTATTTTGACACATTTCAAAAACAATATAATCGGTCTGTAGACCGATGCGAAAAAGGAACTTCTACACCGTTCATAGTGCCTGCCTTTTACCGCCAACTTGTGATTAGATGTGTGATTCCACAGCGATGACGCCAATTGTGCAACGTTTGAAGGTATCTTTCCACACCTTGCAGAACACTGTTGACATGTAGCCATTTTCACATTGTTTGCACAGCATGAGAACGTTCACTGGAGCCGGCATTCTAAGCATCTGGTGTTCGGACTCCGTAGCAATAATCGAAATGAATTGTGAATACCAATGTTTTTCCCCACAAATTGTATTTTATTGTAATGTTTCTGGGCACCATATTTAATGTTTTGTTTTCTTCTTTCATTTAAGGGCTTAAAAGCTATATAGTGACGTTTAATGCTTTTTAATGACCCGCGTAAACCCTGTTATATAACCTGCTGCGAATGGATGGATTTTCTTTACAAATAATCAGCATCTCTCGTAAGTATAATGTATTGGATTCCATTTTTTAACCCTTGTGTGGTTTATTAAAAGAAAAATGATACAATTAAATAATATTTCAAACTGAGACTCACTGACTTTGGCTCATTTTCTCTAAAGAACATATATCAAAATACATATTTAAGGACCACACTCCATACACCCCCTCTACACATTTCTATTACATATAAGATGTCCGGATCCACTGGACCCGGGGCTAATAGAAGTGTGGAAATTGATGTTCTGTATACCACCCACAAACACACACACACGCACACACACAGCAGGCCTAGACAGGAGGAGGACAGAGTGTAGGTACACAGAACATCAGAAGGTCAAATGTGCGACAAAATGAGAGCAGACAGTGTTGACAAACAATGTTGCAACCTAGTGTGGGAACCGCAGGTGCAGAAACACAAAAGAAGAATCCCTGTAGGATGCAGAAACTGGCAGAGAAATTTTCCGTGCAACGTTCATATTGTTGTTACTCAGCCAGCGTTTGTGGGTCTGATGGACCCGTTGCATTTTGTGGCTTTTAATGCCTCGCAATCAAACACTTTTATGTTAAAATACTGAACATATGTTTACCTTTTCCCAATAAATCAGACCTACAATCGGACCATCAGACCCACAAACGCTGGCTGAGTAACAACAATATGAACATTACACAAGGGTTTAGAGATTAATTTAATCGGTTAAGGACCATGCGTTCTGTCACCTATCCTGTTTGTGATTTTCATGGACAGGATTTCTAGGCAGAGTCGTGACCATGGCGGAGAGGGTATACAGTACGTCTCGGGGGGGCTAAAGGTTGCGTCACTGCTGTTTGCTGATGATGTGGTCCCGATGGCACTTTCGGTCCGTGACCTTCAGCTCTCACTGGATCGGTTCGCAGCCGAGCGTTCCGCGGCTGGAATGAGGATCAGCATCTCCAAATCTGAGACCATGGTTCTCAGCAGGAAACCGATGGTTTGTACAGTCCAAGTAGAGAACGAGACTCTGTCCCAGGTGGAGGAGTTTAAGTATCTCGGGGTCTTGTTCACGAGTGAGGGAAAGATGGAGAAGGAAGTCAGCTGGAGAATCGGAGCAGCTGGGGCGGTATTGCAGTCTCTCTGCCGCACTGTTGTGACGAAACGAGAGCTGGCCCAGAAGGCAAAGCTCTCGGTCTACCGAGCTACCTCATCATCATCATCGGCGGTCACTCGAACGAGTATTACGATCATCCTGGTAGGGGTGTATCCCTTTATGGAGGATGCCTGTGCGTGACTTAGTTTAACGTGGGGAGACTGGTGCACAGACAGTCACCACACAATCCTTGACATAATCGGGTCAGGGTCCAGTGGCATGGAGTCCAAGACGACTGGGGACCCTTCTTCCGCCATCGCAGCCGTTGTGGTAGTTCTTAAATCTACCGTCTTCCGCCTGCTCCGTCGTTGAGGTCTTCCCCGTATCCCTGGCTAGGGGGCAGTCAGGTACTAGGCCTTTGCCAAGGGCCACCTGGGGTAACAGTAGTAAAGGGGTTAACCTCCTAGTGCCCCAAGACCCCATAGAGGAGCCTCCACTGCCGGATGCACTTTAACGTCATGCCCAGGACACAACCGAGCTATCTACATTCCTACTCTCACCTATGGTCATGACGTGTGGGTCATGACCGAAAGAATAAGATTGCGGATACAAGCGGCCGAAATGAGTTTCCTCCGAAGGGTGGCTGGCATCTCCCTTAGAGATAGGGTGAGAAGTTCAGTCACCCGAGAGAGACTCGGGAGTAGAGCCGCTGCTCCTTCGCTTGGAAAGGAGCCAGCTTAGGTGGTTCGGGCATCTCGTGCGGATGCCTCACGAGCGTCTCCCCTTGGAGGTCCTAGTTGCACGTCCCACTGGGAGGAGACCCCGGGGCAGACCAAGGACCAGATGGGGGGATTACATCTCCTATCTGGCCTGGGAATGCGTCGGGATGCCCCAGGAGGAAGTTGCTAATGTTGCTCTGGAGAGTGAAGTCTGGGGGTCTCTGTGACCCGATTCTGGATAACGGTTGAAGATGGATGGATGGATGGATGGTTAAGGTAAATGGTAAATGGTAAATGGGTTATACTTGTATAGCGCTTTTCTACCTTTTTAAGGAACTCAAAGCGCTTTGACACTATTTCCACATTCACACACACATTCACACACTGATGACGGGAGCTGCTATGCAAGGCGCTAACCAGGACCCATCAGGAGCAAGGGTGAAGTGTCTTGCTCAAGGACACAACGGACGTGACTAGGATGGTAGAAGGTGGGGATTAAACCAGGAACCCTCAGGTTGCTGGCACAGCCACTCTCCCAACTGCGCCAAGGCATTCAACTGAAAGTCCTGGTGCCAAATGGACTTGTCCAGGGTGTACCCCGCCTTCCGCCCGAATGCAGCTGAGATAGGCTCCAGCATCCCCCGCGACCCCGAAAGGGACAAGCGGTAGAAAATGGATGGATGGATGGATGGATGATAATAATGCTGAAGGGAGTTTCTGAATTTCCCAGCAACAGAACTAAACATGACAATGCAAACTAATCCAAAAAGTGATAGTAATACAGTGTTGTGAAGTAATTGGAGTACGTACACTGTATTACCAAAAGTATTTGGCCACCTATCCAAATGATCAGAATCAGGTGTCCTAATAGCTTGGAACGGCCACATGTGGAGGAGGAATTATGGTGTGGGGTTGTTTTTCAGGAGTTGGGCTTGGCCCCTTAGTTCCAGTGCAAGGAACTTTGAATGCTCTAGGATACCAAAACAATTCCACGCTCCCAACCTCTTCCAACATGACTGTGCACCAGTGCACAAAGCAAGGTCCATAAAGACATGGATGACAGAGTCTGGTGTGGATCAACTTGACTGGCCTGCACAGAGTCCTGACTTGAACCCGATAGAACACCTTTGGGATGAATTAGAACGGAGACTGAGAGCCAGGCCTTCTCCACGAAACATCAGTGTGTGACCTCACCAATGCGCTTTTGGAAGAATGGTGGAAAATTCCTATAAACACACTCCGCAACCTTGTGGACAGCCTTCCCAGAAGAGCTTTAATAGCTGCAAAAGGTGGACCCACATCATATTGAACCCTATGGGTTAGGAATGGGATGGCACTTCAAGTTCATATGTGAGTCAATATAGTACTTTTGGCAATATAGTGTATGTCTTCTACCTCGATGACTGCACATTTGCATACATCCAGTAGAACAATATGAATTACAGTTTTTTAATCATACTATCTTTGTCGTGGTGAAGGATAAAGCTAAATCTAAAAAGTGGCTATAACTTTCAAGAACGATTCAGGCGCACACAGCTGACCTGGCCTGGATGGCTGCAGCTCTGGACTTCATGTTGTCAGACTGTAAGGCCAACCGGGCATTCTCCATCAGGAGTTGACCGACCTAGCAAAACAAAACAAAAGTCAGATGCAAAGTGGTGGATGCATCCCATCTACGTCGTCTCTTGACAATTCTGTAGGCTCTGAAAATATTTGCTCCACAAATGAACAAATTTGAGCAGGAAGTGTTGTCAAACCAGTCAAATATTTGTAGAAAGTTGCTGAGAGCAGCACTAGCGGCACTGATATACATGTGTTTTAATTACATACACTCACTGTAATAAAGTGACGAGTGGTGAGACACTGACTTTACTTAATTTAAATCATTGGCATAACAAGAAAAATTAAATAATGGATAAATTCAGGTCAAAATCAAATACTTTTTAATCCCACATTTTTTGTCTTTACTTATAAAAATGAAACACACGTGTGGTAAGCTTTTGTGGTCAAAAGTTGACATACACTTGTAAAGAACATAATGTCATGGCTGTCTTCAATTTCCAATACTTTCTACAACTCTTATTTTTTTGTGATAGAGTGACTGGAGCACATACTTGTTGGTCACAAAAAACATTCATGAAGTTTGGTTCTTTTATGAATTTATTACTGAAAATATGAGCAAATCTGCTGGGTCAAGAGTATACATACAGCAATGTTAATATTTGCTTACATGTCCCTTGGCAAGTTTCACTGCAATAAGGCGCTTTTGGTAGCCATCCACAAGCTTCTGCTTGAATTTTTTACCACTCCTCTTGACAAAATGGTGCAGTTCAGCTAAATGTGTTAGTTTTCTGACATGGACTTGTTTCTTCAGCATTGTCCACATGTTCTCAATGGGGTTTAAATCAAGACTTTGGGAAGGCCATTCTAAGACCTCAATTGTAGCCTGATTTAGCCATTCCTTTACCACTTTTGAAGTGTGTTTGGGGTCATTGTCCTGTTGGAACACCCAACTGCGCCCAAGGACCCAACCTCCTGGCTGATGATTTTAGCTTGTCTGAACAATTTGGTGGTAATCCTTCTTTTTCATTGTCCCATTTACTCTCTGTAAAGCACCCGTTCCATTGGCAGCAAAAGAGGCCCAGAGCATAATACTACCACCACCATGTTTGACGGTAGGAATGATGTTCCTGGGATTAAAGGCCTCACCTTTCTCCTCCAAACATATTGCTCGGTATTGTGGCCAAACAGCTCCATTTTTGTTTCATCTGACCACAGAACTTTCCTCCAGAAGTTCTTATCTTTATCCATGTGATCAGCAGCAACCTTTAGACAAGCTTTAAAGGCCTACTGAAATGAAATGTTTTTATTTAAACGGGGATAGCAGATCCATTCTATGTGTCATACTTGATCATTTCGCGATATTGCCATATTTTTGCTGAAAGGATTTAGTAGAGAACATCGACGATAAAGTTCGCAACTTTTGGTCGCTGATAAAAGAAGCCTTGCCTGTACCGGAAGTAGCGTGACGTCACAGGTTAAAAGGCTCCTCACATTTGCACATTGTTTACAATACAGCGAGAGCGATTCGGACCGAGGAAAGCGACGATTACCCCATAATTTGAGCGAGGATGAAAGATTTGTGGATGAGGAACGTGAGAGTGAAGGACTAGAGTGCAGTGCAGGACGTATCTTTTTTCGCTCTGACCGTAACTTAGGTACAAGCTGGCTCATTGGATTCCACACTTTCTCCTTTTTCTATTGTGGATCACGATTTGTATTTTAAACCACCTCGGATACTATATCCTCTTGAAAATGAGAGTCGAGAACGCGAAATGGACATTCACAGTGACTTTTATCTCCACGACAATACATCGGCGAAGCACTTTAGCTACGGAGCTAACGTGATAGCATCGGGCTTAACTGCAGATAGAAAAAAAAGAAATAAACCCCTGACTGGAAGGATAGACATAAAATCAACAATACTATTAAAACCATGTACCTGTAACTACACGGTTAATGCTTTCCAGCCTGGCGAAGCTTAACAATGCTGTTGCTGACGACGCCATTTAAGCTAACTTAGCTACGGGACCTCACAGAGCTATGCTAAAAACATTAGCTACCATCTACGCCAGCCAGCCCTCATCTGCTCATCAACACCCGTGCTCACCTGCGTTCCAGCGATCGACGGAGCGACGAAGGACTTCACCCGATCATCGATGCGGTCGGCGGCTAGCGTCGGATAGCGCGTCTGCTATCCAACTCAAGTCCTCCTGGTTGTGTTGCTGCGCCAGCCGCTAATACACCGCTTCCCACCTACAGCTTTCTTCTTTGCAGTCTTCATTGTTCATTAAACAAATTGCAAAAGATTCACCAACACAGATGTCCAGAATACTGTGCAATTTTGCGATGAAAACAGAGCTGTTTGTATTGGGATACAATGTGTCTGAATACTTCCGTTTCAACCATTGACGTCACGCGCATACGTCATCATACGTAGACGTTTTCAACCGGAAGTTTCCCGGGAAATTTAAAATGGCACTTTATAAGTTAACCCGGCCGTATTGGCATGTGTTGCAATGTTAAGATTTCATCATTGATATATAAACTATCAGACTGCGTGGTCGGTAGTAGTGGCTTTCAGTACGCCTTTAAGGTGTGGCTTCTGGAGCAAGGGCTTCCTTCTTGCATGGCAGCCTCTCAGTCCATGGCGATGCAAAACATGCTTGACTGTGGACACTGACACCTGTGTTCCAGCAGCTTCCAAATCATTGCAGACTGTGCCATACACTTCATACTTATAAACAATTGTCTGCACAGTTGCTCTTGGGACCTTAAGCTGCTTTGAAATGGCTCCAAGTGACTTTCTTGACTTGTTCGAGTCAATGATTCGCTTTTTCAAGTGTGCCTCGTCGAATGACATTTCTCTGCAGTTTATCGTCGGATATTCATCAATGTTTCCGCAAACATTGTATCGGCGACAAAACCAGGCAAGCGCCATACAACCCAGTTTATGAAGGATTGCACAACCAGACGCTAAGCTAAGAACCGGTTTCTGTACAAGTATACATTTACAACACAGCTCATCGCATAAATACATTAGGGAAATGATTCATAAGGCCCCGTTCCTGGGTGGGTCGTGCGTGGGAGGAAGGTGGAAGGTTGATCATTGTGCAATGCAGTCTGCTGAAAGTGATGGAAAACACCATTCGACACAGCAACTGACGCTGTAATCAGAGTTGGAATAGTCACCTAAGCATATTTTAAAGTATTCAACACTCTGGCGGCTAAAGTGTATTGTGCACCACCCCAAATTAGTCACGTTTCATGTGTCAGGTAAACCACGACGAACATGGCCATATGGATCCCCTTCCTACTTTAGGCCTATTAGTGTTTGCATGTTATTAATATCCTGACTATTATTATCCTTCTGTAATCAATGTCATTATTTTATCCGGATTAAGAATCAGACTGTATTAAATAGCGTACTTTTTCATTGTTACAGTCAGTTTGCATTGGCTCCCAATGGCCTCCGCACCCAGCTGGTGCGTGCGTGTTCTGTGTGCTAGTTTCCGCCCAACGTACAATTTACAAAACCCAAAACCAGTGAAGTTGGCACGTTGTATAAATCGGGAATAAAAACAGAATACAATAATTTACAATTCCTTTTCAACTTATATTCAATTGAATAGACTGCAAAGACAAGATGCTTAACGTTGGAACTGGTAAACGTTGTCATTATTTGCAAATATTAGCTCATTTGGAATTTGATGCCTGCAACATGTTTCAAAAAAGCTGGCACAAGTGGCAAAAAGGACTGAGAAAGTTGAGGAATGCTCATCAAACACTCATTTGGAACATCCCACAGGTGAACAGGCTAATTGGAAATGGGTGGGTGCCATGATTTGGTATAAGACCCAATGGGGAGGCGTGGCCGGCAGACCGACGGCGAGGTGGGGCACGCTAGGGCCAGCGGTGAGGCGTGGCGCGACGGGATCGTCGCCGAGATAAATGCCAGGAGCGTGGATCGCCCACCTGGGCACAATTATATAATCTCCTCTCACTGAATAAAAGGGCGGGAGCCGAGAACGACGGGGCAGAAGGAGTTGGAGAGACGCGAGCACATGCAGGCGGTGGAGAGCGAGAGGCAGACGAAGACGACTCGGCAAGCTGAAAAACGTACCGAAGAGCGAGCAGGGAAGAAGAGCTGAAAAGCGACCCGACAAGACGGAGTTTACTTGAAAAAATAAACAAAGTTAAAACTGCTCGACGTCATGTCTGTTCTTGGTGGTCCGTGGAACCTGGACGACAGTGAGAGACTGTCACATTTATTACGGCGTCGATCCCGGCGCGCCCCGCCTCGCCGCTGACCCGCCGGCCACGCCTCCTCGCCGCCATCTCGGGGTCGGCCCCGGCGTGCCCCGCCTCGCTGTCGGTCTGCCAGCCACGCCTCCCCACAGGCCCCGTTTAAGGTTATCCAGGGTAAATCCCACCTAACCTTATCCGTGTCAACACACAGCAATGCCGCCGTTTAAGACCCCCGCCACCGTCCGTCCGCCGGCGCAACGCCACCTAGTACGCAAGCGCGGAAATTGCACACGTCATAGTCACCTCCAGTGTTGCTTTGTGTGCAAGTTCTTAAATTTAACTCATCTGAACAATATCCAGTGTTGTGGTATTTCAATTAACTGGAATCCAGTGTGCTGTGGGGACCTTTTGTAGTGAATCACACCTGAGACATCATACATTAATCAAATCCTTATTAGACACGTAATCAATCTAGGGATCTAGATATCTGGTCAGGATACCTCACTCTTTTGCCTTCACCTTCATTGTCCATTCCTTTTTGGTGACTTTGTATAGTCTGGACCTAGACGTTGAGTCCGCGACATACATGGCCGACAATAACTGATACAGTCTGCTTCGCCAGTCCAAAGGCATTCGCCGTTTTCCTTGACGGCCAGGTAATACAAAGCACACGCTACCTTTTTTAATCACATCTACGGGAGCCCGCATTCTCGTTGTCTCTCCTTCGACAAATGGATGAAGGTTTCCGGTAAGTAGAATGACCCCTGCCGGACATTGGAAAATTCTATTGCCGTCTGAGAAGTGTTGTATCCTAAATAGCTGCAATCGCTTTCTCTTAAGGTATTCATGTGTGATTTCCACAAGCGTCTGTACATGTAGAAGAAGGAGAAACACGGGCATTTCTGGTTGACTCGCCTTCATATTTCCAGTGGTTAGCTTCGAGTTACAAAACCGCTTTATTATGAAGCTGGCTGTGGCGCGGTTTTTCCGACGTCAATTCCGCTCCGAACTCAGTTTGTAAACGATCGATGAGTCCGTAAAAAGCTAAAAGCTGGAGATTCAAGAATGACACGGCTGACTTACCCGTGTAAAAATGTGTCCGAGGAGGGGGACCTTAAACGCTGGTTTAGTGTGGCTGAAACGGGGCTTCGGCTAAATAAATATTTGTTTAAGGGGTTAAACGACTTAGTGTAGACAAGAACAACATTTGTCAACCAGCTATTGCAAGGAATTTAGGGATTTCACCATCTACGCTCCGTAATATCATCACAAGGTTCAGAGAATCTGGAGAAATAACTGCACGTAACATTGCATGTCCGTGACCTTGGATCCTTCAGGCGGTACTGCATCAACAAGCGACGTCAGTGTGTAAAGGATATCACCACATGGGCTCAGGAACACTTCAGAAACCCACTGTCAGTAACTACAGTTGGTCGCCACATCTGTCAGTGCAAGTTAAAACTCTCCTATGCAAGGCAAAAACCGTTTATCAACAACACCCAGAAACGCCGTCGGCTTCGCTGGGCCTGAGCTCATCTAAGATGGACTGATACAAAGTGGAAAAGTGTTCTGTGGTCTGACGAGTCCACATTTCAAATTGTTTTTGGAAACTGTGGACGTCGTATCCTCCGGACCAAAGAGGAAAAGAACCATCCGGATTGTTATAGGTTCAAAATTGAAAAGCCAGCATGTGTGATGGTATGGGGGTGTATTAGTGCCCAAGACATGGGTAACTTACACATCTGTGAAGGCGTCGTTAATGCTGAAAGGTACATACAGGTTTTGGAGCAACATATGTTGCCATCCAAGCAACGTTACCATGGACGCCCCTGCTTATTTCAGCAAGACTATGCCAAGCCGCACGTAACATTGAATGTCCATGACCTTGGATCCTTCAGGCGGTACTGCATCAATAAGCGACATCAGTGTGTAAAGGATATCACCACATGGTCTCAGGAACACTTCACAAAACCACTCTCAGTAGTTCGAACATAAACTATCTTGTCTTTGCAGGCAATTCAAATGAATATAAGTTGAAAAGGATTTGCAAATCATTGTATTTTGTTTTTATTTACCATTTACACAACGTGCCAACTTTACTGGTTTTGGGTTTTGCAATGTGCATCATACAGGACTGAAGGGGAATACCATTTCCCCTGCATGACATCATTTTTTTCATCAAACAACTTCCAGCGTCTCAAACAGGGTGTGTCCTCGACTTCACCGCACACATCAAGTGTCAATACGAAACGATTTCCATTTGCTCAAGCGTAAAATGTTGAACATTTCCAGGACGAGGCACACCCGTGTTTGCGGGAAGCAAAATATATCGCGGAAATACCGTAATCAATTAAAGGATCGGAACTACACCGCGCTTTGTGATGTGTGGGTTTCAATACTGCTCATTACTGCTGAGCCTTCTTGAGCGCCTGTGAGCTCAATGGATCAAAAGTATTTAATGTCTTAGTGGCAAGATTACAGATTCTTACTGTGCTGTATTGAAACTGAAAGCACAAATAATCTGATGCATTTTACAAAGAAAAAAAAACATATTTGCATCTGTGCTTGCAACATCAGGAGAAGCTTGGAGGCACATTCCAGAATATTATAAGGCAAAATGACGTTATTCAGCTGTCTTTTCAGCCTTTCTTGCTGTTTTGAGGTGATAATAATAATAATAATAATAATAATAATAATAATAATAATAATACAAATATATTTTATTTGTAAAAAGCACTTTAAATTGAGTAAACAACCTCAAAGTGCTACAGTGTATTAAAAAAAAAAAAAAAAAAAAGATAATAAAAATAAATAAAAATAAAAACTAGAACAGCCTAATATCTAGAACTAGTAGTCATATATCTAAAAAAAAGGCTTTTATTTTTTATTTTTAAAAAGAAGGGTTTTTAAGCCTTTTTTTTAAAAGCATCCACAGTCTGTGGTGCCCTCAGGTGGTCAGGGAGAGCGTTCCACAGACTGAGCTTTGTCTTCTGAGTTTGGAGGAGGTTAGTCTGTCCGGGGCGGAGGTGTCGTGTGGAGGTTTTGGGGGTGAGTAGTTCTTTGCGGTAGAGGGGAGTATTTCCATGGAGGCACTGGTGGGTTAGTAGGGAGACTTTGTATTCAATCCTGAGTGGAACAGGAAGCCAGTGGAGGGATTTGAGAATTGGTGTGATGTGGTCGTATTCTCGCATTGCCGGGGATCCCGACAAGAAGTGCGTTAGGACCATAGCTCCTAGTAAATAATGCCATACCGTAACAAGCCTTACAGTAACTTAGTTTGAATAGGCTTTTGGCCCGACTTACATGTGGAATTCTCAAATCCAAACCTTCCCGCCATATATTGGAGTGCTCACAGGTGAGTTTCAGCATTTTAATTGGTCTATGCTTATGTAACTAATTATAACGTTATTTGATGCACATAAAAAAATGGTGCTTTTAATAGGTTTGCTGTAGGGTTGTACGGTATAGTATAGTATAGTACCGCGATACTAATGAATCATATTTGATACTATACCCCCCGTCGTCGTCACGTCGTTTTTATTGCTGGTTTTACGAGCAGACGAGCATGTTCGGCAGCGCACAATCACAGAGTACTTACAAGCAGACACAGTGTGTAGACAGAAAAGGGAGAACGGACGCATTTTGGCTTAAAAACTAACGATAAAGGTGAAGTTATAACACTGAAACAGGAAGAGGTGCTTTAAGACATGGCTAGCTAACTAGCGGCTAACGTCCATCCGCAGTCTGCAGTGTTTTAGCTACTTCTAAAATCACTAATCCTCGCCTCCATGGCGACAGATAGAGTAAGTTTCTTACAAGTATCATCCCTGCAGGACGAGGAATAGCTAAACATGCTTCACTACACATCGTAGCTCACCGGCGTCAAAATGTAAACAAACGCCATGGGTGGATCTACACCTGACATCCACTGTAATGATACCAAGTACATGAGCGTATCTAGTCGATACTACTATAATTACCACAATATCGTCTTTCGTTTGAAAAATAATGTATATTATGTTTATAAACTCAGGAAATATGTCCTCTGGACACATGAGGACTTTGAATATGACCAATGTATGAACCTGTAATGACTTGGTATCGGATTGATACCCAAATGTGTGGTATCATCCAAAACTAATGTAAAATATCAAACAACAGAAGAATAAGTGATTATTACATTTTAACAGAAGTGTAGAAAGAACATGTTAAAAGAGAAAGTAAGCAGATATTAACAGTAAATGAACAAGTAGATTAATAATTCATTTTCTACCACTTGTCCTTAATAATGTTGACAAAATAATAGAATGGAAAATGACACAATATGTTACTGCATATGTCACGGCCGGGTTTTTGCAGCTTACTGCGAGGTTTGTTCTCCCAGGATGCAAAAGGACTATTCCGGACAAGGCGTGCGGGTAAAAACATGATTTAATCCTCAAAACTCAAAAAGGTACAAAAACGGAAAACGAGGTAAAAGCACAGCTGCGCTGACCGCACTTGGAGTTAAAGTAAATACTTAGCATTGACTATGGACACAGAGAACTTATGAAACTGTGGCATGAAATAAACACGACTTACGTAGTCCAGGCATGAGACAAACAATGACGCCAGGACTACTGACTGGCAAAGGCAGGCTTAAAGTCTTACTGAAATGACTTTTTTTTTATTTAAACGGGGATAGCAGATCCATTCTATGTGTCATACTTGATCATTTCGCGATATTGCCATATTTTTGCTGAAAGGATTTAGTAGAGAACATCGACGATAAAGTTCGCAACTTTTGGTCGCTGTTAAAAAAAGCCTCGCCTGTACCGGAAGTAGCGTGACGTCGTAGGTTGAAAGGCTCCTCACATTTGCACATTGTTTACACCAGCAGCGAGAGCGATTCGGACCGAGAAAGCGACGATTACCCCATTAATTTGAGCGAGGATGAAAGATTCGTGGATGAGGAACGTGAGAGTGAAGGACTAGAGTGCAGTGCAGGACGTATCGTTTTTCGCTCTGACCGTAACTTAGGTACAAGCTGGCTCATCGGATTCCACACTTTCTCCTTTTTCTATTGTGGATCACGGATTTGTATTTTAAACCACCTCGGATACTATATCCTCTTGAAAATGAGAGTCGAGAACGCGAAATGGACATTCACAGTGACTTTTATCTCCACGACAATACATCGGCGAAGCACTTTAGCTACGGAACTAACGTGATAGCATCGGGCTTAACTGCAGATAGAAACAGACGAAATAAGCCCCTGACTGGAAGGATAGACAGAAGATCAACAATACTACCAAACTCTGGACCTGTAACCACACGGTTAATGCTATACCGCCTGGTGAAGCCTAGCAATGCTGTTGCTAACGGCACCATTGAAGCTAACTTAGCTATGGGACCTCGACAGAGCTATGCTAAAAACATTAGCTCTCCACCTACGCCAGCCCTCATCTGCTCATCAACACCCGTGCTCACCTGCGTTCCAGCGATCGACGGCGCGACGAAGGACTTCACCCGATCATCGATGCGGTCGGCGGCTAGCGTCGGATAGCGCGTCTGCTATCCAACTCAAAGTCCTCCTGGTTGTATTGCTGCAGCCGGCCGCTAATACACCGATCCCACCTACAGCTTTCTTCTTTGCAGTCTCCATTGTTCATTTAACAAATTGCAAAAGGTTCACCAACACAGATGTCCAGAATACTGTAGAATTTTGCGATGAAAACAGAGCTGTTTGTATTGGATACAATGGTGTACCAATACTTCCGCTTCAACCATTGATGTCACGCGCAAACGTCATCATATCGAAACGTTTTCAACCGGAAAATTTAAAATTGCACTTTATAAGTTAACCCGGTCGTATTGGCATGTGTTGCAATGTTAAGATTTCATCATTGATATATAAACTATCAGACCGCGTGGTCGGTAGTAGTGGCTTTCAGTAGGCCTTTAATAATGTCTCTAGATTGGAAACAGGTGCGCGTCCCGAACACCAGAGGCAGGTGAAAATCATAAGTCGCCATAGTAACTAAAACAAACAAGGGTGCACAAAAACAGGAACTTTGGAGTCTAAAACTAACAGGACATAACAAAAACATGATCGGGACCACGGATCATGACACATATGTCCGCAGACTAAATTAGGAGCCTTTGTTTGTTTACTTACTAATGAAAGACAAGTTGTCTTGTATGTTCACTGTTTTATTTAAGGACAAACTTGCAATAAGAAACATATGTTTAATGTATTGTAAGATTTTTTAATAAAATAAAGCCAATAATGCAATTTTTTGTGGTCCCTTTTTTTTTAGAAAAGAATAGAAAAGTACCAACATATAGGTATCGGGACAACACTAGTTTGCTGTTTGTGACAAACATGACATACTTCTCCTGTCGCGACTTATTGGAAAGCATAATGTTCATGCCATGCGTCATTAAATGTCACCTCTGCTCACTGCCTCGGTCCCTTTATTACAGCAGTCACACGGTCGTAGTTGACTATTATCCACGGCGGCCTTCACGGTAATGTTATGCTTTGACATACCTCAGCATGATTGGCCAACAATGCGGTTCAACTGGATCTTGTTTTCGTCCTGAATAATCGTTAATTCTTCTCACCTGAGCGCGCAGTTCTTTCACAGCGTTTTCCTGCTCCGACCAGCCCCGAGAACAAGACGCGTTTCTCATGCCCGCTTCGACTATGCGAGCCTCCAGCTGCTCGTTGGTCTCCTGCAGCCTGTTCACCTGGTCCAGAAAGCCTTTCAAACGAGTGTTCAGTCCCCACATGATCCGACCGGAGTTCTGCGACAAATCCATGGTGCTCTTAGATATCTGCGAACAAGAAGTTACAAACATTCAGAAGCCATACAATAATTGGAATATTCGGAAAAAAACAAAACACCACGTACTTCCAAGGTTACCTGAAGAAAGTCTACTGTACAGCTGCAGGTTTTTACAGTGAGAGCTCATTTTAGTGCTTTCAGAGGCGTTAACTAAGTAAATGTTTACCCAGTCTTACTCACGTGAGCTGACTTGGCCTTCCGTGAATAAAGCAAGATAAAGCGTGGTTCAGAAAAAGCCAGCAAAAGTCTCCCAAGTCACTCGGTCACAAGAATCCAAACAACCTCTCCTCACAGCTTAGCCACATTCCACTCCACAGAGCTGCCCGACACTTTCTTCTCCCACTGTGTCGGAGGTCATCATCAGCTGGTCCCCGTGAGACACAGCAGACTGTCAATCGGTGCTTGTTTGGCCTGTGGTCTTTCAACCGTGCTGTTGAGCAAACAAACAAACAGAAACCAGGAGAGGGTAGAGTAGTGGTGGGGTCAAGCACGGTGCTTACATCACCAGCACTCTGGGGCCCTTTGTCCTCTCTGATCCTGGATTACTGAGCCGCTTTCAAACCTGCAGCCACACAATGTCCTCTGACGTTGTGCGTTAGGGCCAGGCGGGTCGATCCCAGTTGCGATCAACAGTGGTGGGCCTCATCCGTGACAACAACGACATGGACTGCAGGGAGAAGGGGGAAACATCTGGTTGACTGGTGCAGAACCGACAACCTGGTCCTGAACGTCGACAAGACCAAGGAGATCTATAGTCGACTTCAGGAGGCACCAGTTCAGCCAGCACAGCAGTGGAGATGGTGAGCAGCACCAAGTTCCTGGGGGTGCAGATAACTGACAATATGACCTGGTCCCTACACACCGGAAAAAAGAGCTCAGCAGCGCATGCACTTTTTGCGTCAGATGAAAAGAACACAGCTCCTTCCCCCCCATTCTCAGCACATTCTACAGGGGCACTATAGAGAGCCTACTGACCAACTGCATCTCTGTCTGGACTGGAGCCTGCAGTCCCTCAGACTGGAAGTCTCTGCAGAGAGCATACTTGACAACCATGAGACCTCCGAATTCGGGAGATGGGGGGGTTTGAGGTGGGGAGACGGGGTTGAGGAGGGGTGGCGGGGGTGTATATTGTAACGTCCCGGAAGAGTTAGTGCTGCAAGGGGTTCTGGGTATTTGTTCTGTTGTGTTTATGTTGTGTTACGGTGCGGATGTTCTCCCAAAATGTGTTTGTCATTCTTGCTTGGTGTGGGTTCACAGTGTGGCGCATATTTATAACAGTGTTAACCTTCGTCTTGTGTTAGGGTCGGCACCGACCCGTTTTAGTTTTTAAATGCATAAAAGAACCACATAAATTAATTTTTTTGCATCAAGGCTTTTTGACTTTGTAAGGAACCTCTATTTCAACAAAATAAAACGTTTTTTGTTTTTTTCACTCAAATATAAAATGCTCTGGTTGAAATTATGACCTCGGTGTTGTTAGGGTCGGTTTCAACCCAGTTATAAAAATAAGATTATAAAGCAATAATTAAAGCCAAAACTGAACACACTGACAGCCAGCTCCTCTCCCAATCATGTGAGCTTTAAGAGATTCTCATTTTACCTTGTTATCCAGTACAAAAACAAAGACGGGCATGTCCAGACATGTGAGGTCAATTCAGTATAGAGTTGGTGACTTGCAGAGTGCACATCTCCAATTTGCAGCATGCAAAAATGAAAAAAAGATTTACAGTGAGAGAAGTTCTTGATAATATTTTTTGGTGAAAATGAGGGAGAGGACACAGAGCAGCATAGTGATACGGATGAACAGGTTTCTGGGGAGGAAGACAATGTGGAGTATCATCCAGAAGACACAGACACATCTGATGAGTCTGATGAGGAGGTCATACCAAAGACTATAAAAATGGGACTCATTACCTCCCTGCTTGGACCTCAGCATCAAAGGTTGGAATTGGGGGTTAAATCACCAAAAATGATTCCCGGGCGCGGCACCACTGCTGCCCACTGCTCCCCTCACCTCCCAGGGGGTGATCAAGGGTGATGGGTCAAATGCAGAGAATAATTCCGCCACACCTCGTGTGTGTGTGACAATCATTGGTACTTAAACTTTAACTTAACTTAACTTGATTTGCTTCATTGGTTGTTGTTTGACCTTGCAAATCTTTATTTTGTGTTATGACTTGTTCTGCTTTTCATTTTGTGTTTGTCTTAAAGTTCTGTTGCTGAAAAAAATACTTTTTAGCCTTTTTCTTGAAGTAAATATATATGGGTCAAAATTGACCCGTAACACCATAGATGTTACTATAGTTAAAATTATTAAAATGAAAAAATAAATAAAACAAATGTATTCAAGAGATGTGTTCTAATACCCCTCAGTAATAGTCGGGTAACACAACAACCTTTAATTTATTTATACGATTCGCTTGAGGTTAATTTTACCATTTTTTAAATTGAAATCGAGGGGTAAACTGACAAAAAAAAAGGCCCAATGGCCCACACCAAAAATATTAAAACCAATATTTTCAGGGATAAGGAAGCCTAACAAGGTAACCAAGAGATGAGACACAAATTGGATGATAGATAATTGTTTTTAGTGTATTTTACAGCTGATTTAAAACATGGGTCAAAACCGACCCGTTAAACATAAGAGATGGTAACAGAAAGCTAACACAAGAGAAATGTTAAAGTTGTTTATATGGTCACCCTCAGTGTGACCTGTATAGCTGTTGATCAAGTATGACTTGCATTCACTCATGTGTGTGTAAAAGCCGTAGATATTATGTGACTGGGCTGGCACGCTGTCTGTATGGAGGAAAAGCGGACGTGACGACAGGTTGTAGAGGACGCTAAAGGCACGCCCCCAATATTGTTGTCCGGGTGGAATTCGGGAGAAATTCGGGAGAATGGTTGCCCCGGGAGATTTTCGGGAGGGGCACTGAAATTCGGGAGTCTCCCGGGAAACACGCGAGGTTTGGCAAGTATGGCAGAGAGTGGTGAGGACGGCGGAAAAGATCATCAGGACTCCTCTTCGCAAAAAGCCGCTGCCTGACCAGGGCTCAGAAAATCTGTAGAGACTCCACCCACCCCCACCAAGGACTGTTTTCACTGCTGGACTCTAGAAAGAGGTTCCACGGCCTCCGTAGCAGAACCTGTAACAGCTTCTTCCCTCAGGCCGTAAGACTCTTGAACGCATCATAATAATCCCCTCAACTCCCCCCCAAAAACGGATGAACTGGCTGGACTATAAAGACAATATAACATACATCCATAAACGTGGATGCATATGCAAAAGTGCAATATCTGTACAGTAATCTATTTATGTATTTATATCTGCACCTTATTGCTCTTTTATCCTGCACTAAAACGAGCTAACGCAACAAAATGTTGTTCTTATCTGTACTGTAAAGTTCAAACTTGAATGACAATAAAAGGAAGTCTAAGTCTCTGACAGTTTGGTTATGTTTTGGTTTTTCCTCTGTGTTTGTGGTTTATTTCCTGTCAGCGCTCTTGTTTCGGTTCCAGTCGCTGCACGTCTCCCCGAGCGCTCGTTTCCCTCACTTGTCCCTGATTGGCAGCTCGGCACACCTGGGGGCAATTGCCAATCAGGCTACTATTTATACAGCTGTGGTCAAAAGTTGACATACACTTGTAAAGAACATCATGTCATGGCTGTCTTGAGTTTTCAATCATTTCTAAAACTCTTATTTTTTTGTGATAGAGTGATTGGAGCACATACTTGTTGGTCACAGAAAAACATTCATGAAGTTTGGTTCTTTTATGAATTTATTATGGGTCTATTGAAAATGTGAGCTTCTGCTTGAATTGTTGACCACTCCTCTTGACAAAATTGGTGCAGTTCAGCTAAATTTGTTGGTTTTCTGACATGGACTTGTTTCTTCAGCATTGTCCACACATTTAAGTCAGGACTTTGGGAAGGCCATTCTAAAACCTTAATTCTAGCCTGATTTAGCCATTCCTTTACCACTTTTGACGTGTGTTTGGGGTCATTGTCCTGTTGGAACACCCAACTGTGCCCGAGACCCAACCTCCGGGCTGATGATTTTAGGTTGTCCTGAAGAATTTGGAGATTAATCCTCCTTTTTCATTGTCCCATTTACACTCTGTAAAGCACCAGTTCCATTGGCAGCAAAACAGGCCCAGAGCATAATACTACCACAGGGGTGTCCAAAGTGCGGCCCGGGGGCCAGTTTCGGCCCGCCGCTTGTTTTCTATTGGCCCTCGGCAGGTCGTAAAAATTGAACGAGTTCATTATTATCGAGACGTTATCAGTAATGCTGTCAAATGATACCCTTTTAAAATCAGATTCATCACACTTTTGAAGTCGGATTAATCATGATTAATCACAACTATTACTCGCTGGCGTGATTTCATTTAGCTTCAAATTTAAATTCAGTTAAAAAGCCTCAATGTTTGGTCACAAATGTAATTTAATTGTTAGAGTCAGTTTACGGTAAAGGAGCAAAATATGTGTGATTAATCCGCGCATTTACATGATTAATGCAACATTTTTTGTGATTGATCGCATGAAGTAACTCGTTATTTTGGACAGCCCTCGTTGTTAGATGACACTTATTTTCTTTGTCACCTACAACACAAAGCTAACAGAGATGTTTTGTTCAGCTAGCTTAGCATATATTGACATACACTGGTTGGCTTTTAGCATCTTTAGTGAACAAAATTTGTCAAAAATGGCCCCCGCAGCCTTCCGTTGTACTGAATGCGGCCCTCGCCGGTTAAAGTTTGGACACCCCTGTACTACCACCACCATGCTTGACGGTAGGAATGGTGTTTCTGCGATTAAGGCCTCACTTTTTCTCCTCCAAACATATTGCTGGGTATTGTGGCCAAACAGCTCCATTTTTGTTTCATCTGACCACATAACTTTCCTCCAGAAGGTCTTATCTTTGTCCATGTGATGTTGAAAGAAACAAAATTTGA
This sequence comes from Entelurus aequoreus, assembly GCF_033978785.1. Lineage (NCBI taxonomy): Eukaryota > Metazoa > Chordata > Actinopteri > Syngnathiformes > Syngnathidae > Entelurus > Entelurus aequoreus. Next base: position 43,290,022 of record NC_084748.1, on the reverse strand, counting down.
GCTGTTTGGCCACAATATGCTGTTGTATGCTGTAAACTGTTTGCTGTCTCCAGTTTTCCTTGAATCCTGTTGCCTGTTGCCTGCTTCCCTGGCATCCTGTCTCCTGAGTCCCAGTTCGTGTTTTTCCTGCATTTTTTGACATTAAAATCCTGTTTTCCTGCATCAAGCCTGCCATCTCTGCATCTTGGGGTTCGTCACCAACAGTTCCTGACAGATACCAAGAGTAATATTAGCATCGGACTGATACTAGTCTGAATGGTACAGCGGTACCTCGGTTTTTGTACGCACCACTTTAGTCTTTTGATGAAAAGTCCTTTAGTGAATAAATGAATTGGAAAAAATTAAAAAGGAACTTGTAGCAAAGTGAGAAGGTGGGGTCAGAATAGCTCTGTCCCTCTCCACTCATTGCCTTCTTTGGAGTTTTCAATAAAAGGTCAATTTGATGTTAAATGTTTGTTTACTCTTCTCGTTTGTCTTTTTATTGTGCATGTGTTAGAATAATTATGGATATATTATCACACAACTCTTATGCTTAAGGGCCGTTGCTATAGTTATTATTAATTGTGCTGAAGTGGTATTTTTCTTTATCCGTGCAAAGACTGCCAGCCGTCTCGTATCAGTGTTGTGTCCAGACTCGACCTGCTGACTGCCAAGGCCGAACATCGGGTACCAGGACGCAGACAAAGCAGAGACGGGGCGATATCACCAGCGTCAATACATTTGCATTTTTGTATAATCATATATTGTGTCTAACTGGAGTTGTCGAGATTACCCCCCTTCCCTCAGCGACAGCTTCAGTGATGTAACCAGGGACCTCCCAAATAAATAGAGGAAGCACACAGGCTGGACTTTTAGAACGTAGTTTGGATCTGTAACTAGAATACAGCCCAAAAGTCTCCTCATTGAGCCAAATTGAACTCTGTCTCTGCATGATTCCTTGCTTCTAGTCCGTTTAATAGATGTCATCAGTGTTTGAACATGACAGCATGTCAAATCGTGTAATGATTATTATCAGGTTATGTAATTAGTTAACATTTTTAAGACATTTCCAAAATGGGCTAAAACAGGGGTGTCAAACTCATTTTAGATATGGAGAAAAATCTACTTCCAAGTGGGCCGGATTGGTAAAATCACGGCACGATAAATTAAAAATAAAGACAACTTCAGATTGTTTTTTTTTGTTTAAAAATAGAACAAGCACATTCTGAAATTGTACAAATCATAATGTTGTTGTTTTTGTATTTTTTTTTACAATTACTTGTTGCGGTTAATAGTATATATACTTTATTTGTCGCTTATTTATATTTTCTGAATAAATTATGTGATAATGTTGGTGTTAATTTTTAATCTATCAAGATAAAAAAATATATATAAAAAATCCAATTACAGGATGTTATTTGTGTCGTTTGATCATTGCTGTACTAACATCATGTGGTTTATTGTGTACATATGTAGCATCATCTACAAAGATACAAATAATTGCTATTGCGACATCCAGTGGACACATTTAGAACAGCAGTTTTTTTCATTCATAAATCTCAGGTTAATTTCTATACTTGGCAAACTCATCCCGCGGGCCGGATAAAACCTGTTCGCGGGCCTGATCTGGCCCTCCGGCCGTATGTTTGACACCCCTGGGCTAAAAAACAAATGATCTGGGTGATCCAGATCTGTATTCTTTGCCTGTCAGTGGTCTGCTTTTCTAGTTCTCTTAAAAAATGTTCATATTTTTGTGTGTTTGGAAAGTATTATATTAGAAATATGAGAAAAATGGCTTCGGTTTTTGTCAGACCTTTTGGAACACATTTACTAACAAAACCCAGATACCACTGTAACTATAGTATTGTCTTTATACTATTATATGAAAGTATTATTGTAGCAAATTTTTTTCTCCGATGCATATCTCAATCCGTGTATGTGTGTAACCACATCTGCGTATTCATGCTTTAATTTGTGTGCCTGCGTTTACATTTGTACATGTGAATAAACGATAGTTGCATCCGTGTTGCGATCTGTGTGTGTGTGTGTGTGTGTGTGTGTTGACGGAAGCAGATTTTTTCATATATCCATATTTTAGTGTTACTTCTTTATTTTCATAGTCGTATTACAAAACAGCTAGTGTTCTTCCAATTGTGCTCTTTTGGTCTGCAAGTACTGTGTGTCGGCCTTGATAGTTTGGTATACAGGGAGTAGCGATAACTCAGGGAGTAGCCATAACAACGAGGGTGGGAGCGAGGGACAGGGGGAGGAGGACAGCACTTCCGTGAGTTTTGGGGGGGGGTCGATCTTAGCCGCGCTAGTGAACGCTTCTGTATTGAATTGGTCTCACGTTTGTTTTCAAAGCTTTGAAAATAAATCACAAAATACCCCTTCTGTCTGGTGTTCAATTTGAGCTCAGCTATGTGTCATCAAAAGAACTTGAGAGTGACCAGAAACTTAAATTCCCTGGAGGAACATCTGGTCGAACGCAACAATGTGTATTTAAATAATGTAATAATTCAATAATCATGACGTTTCAAGTAAAAAGTATCAGTCTGGGGTCGTCTATCAGCATCGCCCACCATTCGAATCGGAAGCATGGTTAACATCAGTGGGTGTCGCAAAGGTCACGCACACAAATTCGAAACTCGGACAGGCAAATCGCAACATCGACACCCAGATCTGATTACACACCCACACACACACACACACACATTATTTTATATGTTACCTTCTTGAGACCGCCGAAAAATGCCTACATCTTTAGGACCACCAAAAAGGTAAGCTTTTAGTAAAGAAAAATGTTCCGAATTTTTTGCTTAATCTTCATTATTTACTTCAAGTTATTACAGTATAGTGCTTTTCTACCTTCAAGGTACTCAAAGCGCTTTTGACACTATTTCCACATTCACCCATTCACACACACACTCACACACTGATGGTAATCAGGCGTCCTAATCATTCGGCCCGGCCACAGGTGTATAAAATCAAGCAATTAGGCATGGAGACTGTTTCTACAAACATTTGTGAAAGAATGGGCCGCTCTCAGTGATTTCCAGCGTGGAACTGTCACAGGATGCCCCCTGTGCGTCAAAATCCAGTCGGGAAATGTCCTCGCTCCTAAATATTCCAAAGTCAACTTTTATTATAAGAAAATGGAAGAGTTTGGGAACAACAGCAACTCAGCCACAAAGTTGTAGGCCACGTAAACTGACAGAGAGGGGTCAGCGGATGCTGAAGCGCATAGTGGTTGCCAGGAGAACGATACATTTCGGACTGCATTGTGCCGAGTGTGAAATTTGGTGGAGGAGGAATTATGCTGTGTGGTTGTTTTTTAGGAGTTGGGCTTGACCCCTTAGTTCCAGTGAAAGGAACTTTGAATGCTCCAGGATACCGAAACATGTTGGACAATTCCATGCTCCCAACTTTGTGGGAACAGTTTGGAGTGGGCCCCTTCCTCTTCCATAAAAACATGGATGACAGACTCTGGTGTGGATGAACTTGACTGGCCTGCACAGAGTCCTGACCTGAACCCGATAGAACACCTTTGGGATGAATTACAACGCAGACTGAGAGCCAGGCCTTCTCGACCAATGTGTGACCTCATCAATGCACTTTTTTCCCGAAAATTCCTATAAGCACACTCCGCAACCTTGTGGACAGCCTTCCCTGAAGAGTTGAAGCTGTAATAGCTGCAAAAGGTAGACCGACATCATGTTGAACCCTATAGGTTAGGAATGGGATGGCACTTCAAGTTCATATGTGAGTCAAGGCAGGTGGCCAAATACAAACCCCGCTTCCATAGGAGTTGGGAAATTGTGTTAGATGTAAATATAAACGGAATACAATGATTTGCAAATCATTTCACCGACGTCCCACTGGGGTGAGTTTTTCCTTGCCCGTATGTGGGCTCTGTACCGAGGATGTCGTTGTGGCTTGTACAGCCCTTTGAGACACCTGTGATTTAGGGCTATATAAATAAACATTGATTGATTGATTGATATTCAGTTGAATGCACTACAAAGACAACATATTTGATGTTCAAACTCATAAACTTTATTTTTTTTCTGCAAATAATAATCAACTTAGATTTTCATGGCTGCAACACGTGCCAAAGTAGTTGGGAAAGGGCATGTTCACCACTGTGTTACATGGCCTTTCCTTTTAACAACAATCAGTAAACGTTTGGGAACTGAGGAGACACATTTTTGAAGCTTCTCAGGTGGAATTCTTTCCCATTCTTGCTTGATGTACAGCTTAAGTTGTTCAACAGTCCGGGGGTCTCCGTTGTGCTATTTTAGGCTTCATAATGCGCCACACATTTTCAATGGGAGACAGGTCTGGACTACAGGCAGGCCAGTCTAGTACCCGCACTCTTTTACTATAAAGCCACGTTGATGTAACACATGGCTTGGCATTGTCTTGCTGAAATAAGCAGGGGCGTCCATGGTAACGTTGCTTGGATGGCAACATATGTTGCTCCAAAACCTGCATGTACCATTCAGCATTAATGGTACCTTCACAGATGTGTAAGTTACCCATGTCTTGGGCACTAATACACCCCCATACCATCACACATTCTGGCTTTTCAACTTTGCGCCTATACCAATCTGAATGGTTCTTTTTCTATTTGGTCCGGAGGACACGACGTCCACAGTTTCCAAAAGCAATTTGAAATGTGGACTCGTCAGACCACAGAACACTTTTCCACTTTGTATCAGTTCATCTTAGATGAGCTCAGGCCCAGCGAAGCCGACGGCGTTTCTGGGTGTTGTTGATAAACTGTTTTCGCCTTGCATAGGAGAGTTTTAACTTGCACTTACAGATGTAGCGACCAACTGTAGTTACTGACAGTGGGTTTCTGAAGTGTTCCTGAGCCCATGTGGTGATATCCTTTACACACTGATGTCGCTTGTTGATGCAGTACAGCCTGAGGGATGGAAGGTCACGGGCTTAGCTGCTTACGTGCAGTGATTTCTCCAGATCCTCTGAACCCTTTGATGATATTACGGAGCGTAGATGGTGAAATCCCTAAATTCCTTGCAATAGCTGGTTGAGAAAGGTTGTTCTTAAACTGTTCAACAATTTGCTCACGCATTTGTTGACAAAGTGGTGACCCTCGCCCCATCCTTGTTTGTGAATTACTGAGCATTTCATGGAATCTACTTTTATACCCAATCATGGCACCCACCTGTTCCCAATTTGCCTGCTCACCTGTGGGATGTTCCAAATAAGTGTTTGATGAGCATTCCTCAACTTTATCAGTATTTATTGCCACCTTTCCCAACTTCTTTGTCACGTGTTGCTGGCATCAAATTCTAAAGTTAATGATTATTTGCACAAAAAAAAAAAAGTTTATCAGTTTGAACATCAAATATGTTGTTTTTGTAGCATATTCAACTGAATATGGGTTGAAAATGATTTACAAATCATTGTATTCCGTTTATATTTACATCTAACACAATATGCCAACTCATATGGAAACGGGGTTTGTACTTTTGGCAATATAGTGTGTGTGGTCGGCTAGCGAGTTTCCCTGTGTTCAAATTGTTCACAAATATATCTGTTAGTCATTTTTGCTCAGCAAAACTATTCTTAGAATGCCCGAGTGTCTGGAACAAATCTAAAAGTGGTAGTTACAGCAAAGATATGCTGCACAGACACCTATAGTGACTTCCGTGCCTCATATCTGTGTGCTGTGCAGCGATGACATTGATGGAACCCGTTCTCTTACGTCAGGGGTGTCCAAAGTGTGGCCCGGGGGCCATTTGCGGCCCGCAGCTCATGTTTTACCGGCCCGCGGCACATCATTCTAAAAATACTAAAACTTTTTTTTTTTTTAAACATTAAAACGTGGAATGAAAGAGCAAATAGGTGAAATGCAAATAGAAAAAAAGTTGCATTGTTGACGCTAATAACACGATTTTTAAAATAATTTTTCAAAAAATAATAATGAGTCAAAATCAATGTTGCTATGAATTATTGACTGATTTAAGGACAAAAAGGACTCAAATACAACAAACAAAAAAAACAGGAAAAATGTGAAAATGATTTTTTTAAAATTCATACAAATTATATACTAATACTAATTATTATATTGACTGTTATTAAAAAATTTAGTGGAATTAAAAAACACCTGCCTTTGCTAATAATAATAATAATAATAAATTAAAATACATTTTGCTATGAATTATTGACCTATTTAGGGATCAAATTACTTCACATCAATTATTCCACTTTGAAAATCTTTTTGGGAAAAATATTGTATATTTTGTATTTTTGCCCCCAAAAATTGGGAGACTTATTTTTAACCTTTTATAAGACTGAAACCCTTCTGGGTCCCTAGGACCTTACTTGAGCGAGCCCCAAAGGTGAAAAAAAAGTGTATATTGTATTGGTTTTGAAAATAAAGAAAATATTAAAATGGCCCCCGCGTGATTAGATTTTTCGGTGTGCGGCCCCTCAGTGGAAAAAGTTTGGACACCCCTGTCTTACGTCAAATTCATCCAACCGTACATTTATGGATGTTTTGTGCAACGCAATAACGCTGGAACAGATCAAGGCCTCTGTGGAGGACTCTCGCTTCCGGGTTCTTCGGACCACCAATCACCGACATGCCGGGCTCTTCCAGGTTGACAATAATTTTTTATTGTTAAATAAATTGTCCTTTGTTTTGTGCTTTTCAGCAATTGTCGTGTCGTGTCAGTCTCGTGCTCCACCACCAACTACTCTCTCCTTCCCGGCTGCTGCCTTTTAACAGAGCGACAGGTGATTAGATAAGCAGGCCCAGGTGAGCCATCTACGCACCTGTCGCTGATCTCGAAGCCGGTCCTGGCACACCCCGCTTCGCTGCAGGTCCACAGGCCACGCCCCCCCACACACAACCTCATATTGCAGTTGGAAGTAGTAGAAAATACTGGTCAGATGGAATTTGAGGACCCAGTATGAAATGCAGGGTACAGTGTCACATGAATTGAAGCCTTCTGACAAAGCAATAAATGATATTATGTGACAGTGGCTCAGGAATAATGTAGCAAATGCTTGAATATAAACAACTTTTGTTCAGAGTCCGCTATTCAGCTGACACTCATTTTTTTCTCCGTTCATTGTGGTAGCGTCACAGTCCATTGATTTGAGTGGGGCAACATTCCAGCAGGTGATTGGGACAGAATGTGTTTACCAGCATTCATCACCGGGCATCCAATCACAATTGTACCTCAGAGTGTTATTATCAACATCTGATAAGATGAAGCCAAACAAGTTAAAAAATAATTTTAGAAATAACATGAACTGTACCAAACACGTTGTGTTAAGTTGTCACAAATAAACTTCCTATCTGTTCGCAGCTGCTTCATTTCTATTTCGCCTGTTTCAGATTGGACTTAGCTGGTAAAACCTGGATAATTCTATTTACAGTCGTGGTTAAAAGTTTACATACACTTGTAAAGAACATAATGTCATGGCTGTTATTTTTTTTGTGATAGAGTGATTGGAGCACATACTTGTTGGTCACAAAAAACATTCATGAAGTTTGCATCTTTTATGAATTTATTATGGGTCTACTGAAAATGCTGCTCTGGCCAAACAGCTCAAACTTTCCTCCAGAAGGTCTTATCTTTGTCCATGTGATGTCAGATGAAACAAAAATGGAGCTGTTTGGCCACAATACCCAGCAATATGTTTGGAAGAGAAAAGGTGAGGCCTTTAATCCCAGGAACACCATCCATACCGTCAAGCATGGTGGTGGTAGTATTATGCTCTGGGACTGTTTTGCTGCCAATGGAACTGGTGCTTTACAGAGAGTAAATGGGACAATGAAAAAGGAGGATTACCTCCAAATTCTTCAGGACAACCTTAAAATCATCAGCCCGGAGGTTGGGTCTCGGGCGCAGTTGGGTGTTCCAACAGGACAATGACCCCAAACACACGTCAAAAGTGGTAAAGGAATGGCTAAATCAGGCTAGAATTAAGGTTCCAGAATGGCCTTCCCAAAGTCCTGACTTAAACGTGTGGACAATGCTGAAGAAACAAGTCCATGTCAGAAAACCAACACATTTAGCTGAACTGCACCAATTTTGTCAAGAGGAGTGGTCAAAAATTCAAGCAGAAGCTTGTGGATGGCTACCAAAAGTGCCTTATTGCAGTGAAACTTGCCAAGGGACATGTAAGCAAATATTAACATTGCTGTATGTATACTTTTGACCCAGCACATTTGCTCACATTTTCAGTAGACCCATAAAAAGGAGCCCGCTGAAGACGAAGATGGCGGCGGCCTCGGCGAGGAGCCTGCTGAAGGCGAAGATGGTCATTGTATCAAATCAAATCCACTTTATTTGTATAGCACATTTAAACAACAGAAATGTTTCCAAAGTGCACAACAACATTAAAAACAATATTCAAATATTATCCTTAGCTCCACCAATGACTGAATGAAAACAAAAAAATAAATAAATGTAAAACCAATATAAAAATAATATAAAAATAAATAAATATAAAAATAAAAGTTGTATTTATTTATAATTTTTTTCTTCTGTTTAATTCTTTTGTTTTACCTCTCTAATTGAAATGGAGCTGTTCTGGGCCTTTTATGTTGTGACATGTACGGCTTGCCGCCCGTCTCCAAGTTACAAGATCATGTGTCTGAGGCTACAAGTTAGCACTTGGAGTAGCTGTAAGATCGTAAATAAAACTGCTTATTAAGACGACACCTGGATGCCTTCTTTTATTGTTACGTCGACACATGACACTACAGACCACACTTTTGTTTTTGTTAGTCGCGTTTTACAGCACTAAACGCAACACTATATACACCGAACTAAAATATGAACACAACACTTTTTGTGTTTTCTCCCATTTTTCATGGATTGAACTCAAAGATCTAAAACTTTTACTATACACACAAGAGACCCATTCCTCTTGAATATTGTTCACAAATCTGTCTAAATCTGTGTTAGTGAGCATTTCTTCTAATCCATCCCAACTCAAAGGTGTGGCATATCAAGATGTTGATTAAACAGCATGATTATTGCACAGGTGTGCCTTAGGCTGCCCACAATAAAATACCACACCGAAATGTGCAGTTTTATCACACAGCACAATGCCACAGATGTTGCAGTTTTTGAGGGAGCGTGCTGTTGAATTGAATGTTTATTTCTCTACCACAGGGTTCCCCAATCTTAATTTAAAGTATGCATTATTTTCACGGACCGGCTTTCCATGTGTGTCAGATAAAAACAGCGAATGAAAAATCAACTCACTATAAGACTGAAGTAGTGGGAGCCCTGGGCGTGTTTCTTTGCAAAGACTTGGTCCCTGGCATGTTGATGGCATATACTGTATACCAGTGTTTCCTAACCATAGGGCCACGAGCGCCCCCTAGAATGTAATATCATTGCTTTTCAGCTGTGGTCTGTATCGGCAGCAGTGGTACTTAGTTAAAATACACTTTTCCACCACTTGTGGCAGCAATGACAATATAAAAGAAAGTTTAGTTTAGTTAAGAAACATATATATTATTAATTTAGTTACATCCATCCATCCATCCAATGTATTGTTTATTTGATTAGTACTTACAAACCCCGTTTCCATATGAGTCGGGAAATTGTGTTAGATGTAAATATAAACGGAATACAATGATTTGCACATTATTTTCAACCCATATTCAATTGAATGCACTACAAAGACAAGATATTTGATGTTCAAACTCATAAAGTTTTGGTTTTTTTTGCAAATAATAATTAACTTAGAATTTCATGGCTGCAACACGTGCCAAAGTAGTTGGGAAAGGGCATGTTCACCACTGTGTTACATGGCCTTTCCTTTTAACAACACTCTGTAAACGTTTGGGAACTGAGGAGACACATTTTTGAAGCTTCTCAGGTGGAATTCTTTCCCATTCTTGCTTGATGTACAGCTTAAGTTGTTCAACAGTCCGGGGGTCTCCCTTGTGCTATTTTAGGCTTCATAATGCGCCACACATTTTCAATGGGAGACAGGTCTGGACTACAGGCAGGCCAGTCTAGTACCCGCACTCTTTTACTATGAAGCCACGTTGATGTAACACGTGGCTTGGCATTGTCTTGCTGAAATAAGCAGGGGCGTCCATGGTAACGTTGCTTGGATGGCAACATATGTTGCTCCAAAACCTGTATGTACCTTTCAGCATTAAAGGCGCTTTCACAGATGTGTAAGTTACCCATGTCTTGGGCACTAATACACCCCCATACCATCACACATGCTGGCGTTTCAACTTTGCGCCTAAAACAATCCGGATGGTTCTTTTCCTCTTTGGTCCGGAGGACACGACGTGCACAGTTTCCAAAAACAATTTAAAATGTGGACTCGTCAGACCACAGAACACTTTTCCACTTTGTATCAGTCCATCTTAGATGAGCTCAGACCCAGCGAAGCCGACGGCGTTTCTGGGTGTTGTTGATAAACGGTTTTCGCCTTGCATAGGAGAGTTTTAACTTGCACTTACAGATGTAGCGACAAACTGTAGTTACTGACTGTGGGTTTCTGAAGTGTTCCTGAGCCCATGTGGTGATATCCTTTACACACTGATGTCGCTTGTTGATGCAGTACAGTCTGAGGGATGGAAGGTCACAGGCTTAGCTGCTTACCTGCAGTGATTTCTCCAGATTCTCTGAACCCTTTGATGATATTACGGACCGTGGATGGTGAAATCCCTAAATTCCTTGCAGTAGCTGGTTGAGAAAGGTTTTTCTTAAACTGTTCAACAATTTTCTCTCGCATTTGTTGACAAAGTGGTGACCCTCGCCCCATCCTTGTTTGTGAATGACTGAGCATTTCATGGAATCTACTTTTATACCCAATCATGGCACCCACCTGTTCCCAATTTGCCTGTTCACCTGTGGGATGTTCCAAATAAGTGTTTGATGAGCATTCCTCAACTTTATCAGTATTTATTGCCACCTTTCCCAACTTCTTTGTCACGTGTTGCTGGCATCAAATTCTAAAGTTAATGATTATTTGCACAAAAAAAAAATGTTTATCAGTTTGAACATCAAATATGTTGTCTTTGTAGCATATTCAACTGAATATGGGTTGGAAAATGATTTGCAAATCATTGTATTCCGTTTATATTTACATCTAACACCATTTCCCAACTCATATGGAAACGGGGTTTGTATTCTCAAATCGGCTTGACCTAAGCCTAAGGTTTATTTGTTAAACTAATAATAATCTTGCTTTTACACATGCTTTTACATAATTTGACAAGGTAGTAAAACTGTAAGTAGGTTAAATGTAAGTATTGAATGTGATCAAAATCAAAAGTGAGATTACTAGTTCAGGGTTAATATTGGAGTGGGCCCCAGGCTCCTCAGTTGGAAAAGTTGGGTCTCGAGGTTAAACAGGTTAAGAACTCCTGCTATATACAATGACCCTGCAGGTCACTGTAGATGGAAATTAGCCTGTGGCTGCAACCCGGCATATTAACATTGTATATGTCCATTACTGTGCATTGTCCCATGTACTATATAACAAAGGAGTTGTAATATACATCTATTAACAAGTGTATTGTTTCTGTGCGGCCCGGTAGCAAATGCGTCACGGACCGGTGGTTGGGGACCACTGCTCTACAATAAGCTGTCTCCAAAGGCGTTTCAGAAAATTCTCCAGGACCTCCACATCCAGCAGGGGCACCTCCATGATCGTCCGAGACCAGCCACCCGGACAGCTGCTGCAACAATCGGTTTGCATAACCAAAGAATCCCTGCACAAACTGTGAGAAACCGTCTCAGGGAAGCTCGTCTGCATGCTCGTCGTCCTCATCGGTGTCTCGACCTGACTGCAGTTTGTCGACTCGAGTGGGCAAATGCTCTCAATCGATGGCGTCTGGCACATAGGAGAGGTGTTCTCTTCACGGATGAATCCTGGTTTTCACTGTTCAGACCAGATGGCCTGGTAAATGGCGTATGTTATACCGTGATGAGAACATGAGGCCCATTGTTGTGCCGTTCACCCGAGACCATCACCTCATGTTGCAGCATGAGGATCTGTACACAATTCCTGGACGGCCAGCATACCCACCGGACATGTCACCCACTTAGCATGTTTGGGATGCTGTGGATCGGCGTTTATACGACTGCGTGTTCCAGTTCCTGCCAATATCCACAACTTTATACCAGGGCAGCTGTGGCTACAAATGTAGCTTACCACCCGCAATGTGGGGACGTGGAGTGAATGAATGACGGGGTCTCAGTGTCATACGTATTGAGTGACTCGAAAAAAACACTATAGACTTAGACTTATACAGACTTTATTGATCCCCAAGTTGAAACTAGTGTTGTCCGGATACCAATATTTTGGTACCGGTACCAAAATTATTTTGATATTTTTCAGTACTTTTCTAAATAAAAGGGGACCACAAAAAATGGCATTATTGGCTTTATTTTAACCAAAAATCTTAGGGTACATTAAACATATGTTTATTATTGCAAGTTTGTCCTTAAATAAAATAGTGAACATACAAGACAACTTGTCTTTTAGTAGTAAGTAAACAAACAAAGGCTCCTAATTTAGTCTGCTGACATATGCAGTAACATATTGTGTCATTTATCATTCTATTATTTTGTCAACATTATTAAGGACAAGTGGTAGGAAATGAATTGTTAATCTACTTGTTCATTTACTGTTAATATCTGCTTACTTCCTCTTTTAACATGTTCTATCTACACTTCTGTTAAAATGTAATGATCACTTATTCTTCTGTTGTTTGGATGCTTTACATTAGTTCTGGATGATACCACAAATGTGGGTATCAATCCGATACCAAGTAGTTACAGGATCATACATTGGTCATATTCAAAGTCCTCATGTGCCCAGGGACATATTTCCTGAGTTTATAAACATAATATACATTCTAAAAAAACGAAAGATGTTGTGATGCAAAAAAATCGACTAACTACGCTACTGTACTCGGTATCATTACAGTGGATGTTAGGTGTAGATCCACCAATGGCGTTTGTTTACATTTTGACGCCGGTGAGCTACGGTGTGTAGTGAAGCATGTTTAGTTATTCCTCGTCCTGCAGGGATGATACTTGTAAGAAACATACTTTCTTTGTCGCCATGTAGACAAGGATTAGTGATTTAGAAGTAGCAGGACGTTAGCTGCTAGCTAGCTAGCCATGTCTTAAAGCACCTCTTCCTGAGGGTATTTCAGTGTTATAACTTCACCTTTATCGTTAGTTTTTAAGCCAAAACGCGTCCGTTCTCCCTTTTCTGTCTACACACTGTGTCTGCTTGTAAGTACTCTGTGATTGTGCGCTGCCGAACCTGCTCGTCTGCTCGTAAAACAGCAATAAAAACGACGTGGTGGACCGGTGCTTTTCAGAGGCGGTATAGTACCGAATATGATTCATTAGTATCGCGGTACTATACTAATACCGGTATACCGTACAACCCTAGTTGAAACTGAAAAAGAGAGAAGGGAATCTAAAAAATAAAAAGTTGAAAATAAAAACCTGCAACACATAGAAAAAAAACGTCTGTCCAAAAAAAAAAAACTAAACATTGTCTAAATGCAAAATAGATCCACATTTTGTAATGTCATTTAACAACAGTATTTTAAAATGCCATTACTGTTTGTTTATGGCAGGGGTGTCCAAAGTGCGGTCCGGGGCCACATTTGCGGCCCGCAGGTCATTTTTTAACGGCCCCACGGCACATTTTAAAAATACGATTGGAAAAAATTAAAAACATAAAAAATGGTATAAAAGAGCAAACAGGTGAAATGTAACAAGAACATGTAGCAATGTTTACTCTAATAACACAAAGCTGCCATGCAGGCTGTTTCTTTCTTTAAAAAATGACAATGAATCAAAATCAATGTCATTATGACAATAAATATTCCACTTTGAGATATTTTTGGGGGAAAATGTTGCATATTTTGTAGTTGAGCTGGGTTTTTTTTTAAAGAAGGGCCTCAAACGAACAAACAAAAAACATGAACACCAATAAAATGTATAATTGGCGGATAGATCTGAAGTTGAGATTATTGAGATTATTGTGTTAAAAGTAAACAGTAAAAAAAAATGTATAATTTATTTTTTAACACTTTAATGAGTAGGACCCTTTTGGATCCCCAATAATGTTAGTGTGATTTGTTTTTAAGTGTCATTGCTCAAAAAATAATAATGAATTAAAAGAGTTATTGACCTTTTTAAGGCTCCAATTATTATATAATCTCAAATATTCCACTTAAAAATTTTATTGGGTGGAAATATTGCATATTTTGTGTTTTTTTTCCATTAAAAAAATGGGTTTTTGACAATCGTAAATCTTTAAAAACTTTATATTGACAGATAGACCTATGTTTATCAAGAGATTTAAAACTTCAATAATAATAAAAATAATAATACTGAATAATGACACATTTTTAATATTTTTTTGACCAAAACCCTTTGGGTGGAGGCCTAAATGTATATTTTTTTATACATATATTGTATTGGTTTTTGAAATAAAAAATATCAAAATGGCCCCTGCTTGCTTTGATTGTTCATGTGCGGCCCTCAGTGGAAAAAGTTTGGACACCCCTGGTTTACGGTATGGCGTGGTAGTGGCAGTTGTCACCACCTGCAGGTAAAATGAGGTCTTTCGCCCAACTCAAGTGGCTAGTGCAGCAGGGAAGTGCACAAAAAAAGCATGCAGGTTCAGAGTATAAAACACGAAACAATGATCCAGCATTGAGAGGCAGGTGACTATAAACCCTCTTAATCAGCGATCAGAGGCAGGTGAGTCCACCAATTGCTTATCAAGAGCCGGTGAGGGAAACAGCGCTCAAAGCAGCAAAGTGGTGTCGACAAACAGGAAGTGAAATGGAAAAATAAGAGCGAAGACAGGAATGGAAAAAAACAAACATGCAAAACCCGACCTAACAGGTGCTGACAGTTTTAATGTCAATACAACTTTTTGTACACTGCCAAGTTATTTTTTATTCCAAAACTTCCTGGTAATACACCTTTATCACCATAGGCGCCGACAATGCCGAGCACCCACGTGGAATTGATGGCATCTTTCATGTTGTTGTTCATTTTGTGGCGAGGTTGATCTAACTTTACATAATAAAAAAGTCACAAATCGTATCGTCTATAATTAAGAAAGTCTAACCAAGGTTTCATTGTGCCTGATAATAAACTAATGACACAATCATCTTAACTTTGAATACACTGCACACCGGCAAATGAAGGGCATACTTAGTCAACAGCCATACATGTCACACTAAAGGTGACCGTATGAACAACGCCAACACTGTCATAAACATGTGCCATGTAGTGAAACCCCACTAAACAACAACGACAAACACATTTTGGAAGAATATTGGCACCGCAACACAACATAAACACTACAGAACAAATACCCAGAATTCCCTGCAGCACCAACTCTTCCGGGACGCTACAATATAAACAAACGCCATTGGTGGATCTACAGCTAAAATCCACTGTAATTATACCAAGTACAATAGCGTATCAAGTCGATTCTACTATCATCTATATTTTTTAACATCACAAAATCTTCTTTCGTTTTTAAAAAATGTATGTTATATTCATAAACTCAGTAAATATGTCCCTAGACACATGAGAACTTTGAATATGACCAATGTATGATCCTGTAACTACTTGGTAACGGATTGATACCCAAATTTGTGGTATCATCCAAAACTAATGTAATGATACCAAGTACAATAGCGTATCAAGTCGATTCTACTATGATTACATTGATATTTTTTAGCATCACAAAATCTTCTTTCGTTTTTTTACAATTATATTACGGTTATAAACTCTTTTTTAATTTATTTTTGGTATTTTTTAATTTTGAATTTTTTTATTTTCCTGAGTTTATAAACTCAGGAAAATATGTCCCTGGGCACATCAGGACTTTGAATATGACCAATGTATGATCCTGTAACTACTTGGTATCGGATTGACACCCACATTTGTGGTATCATCCGAAACTAATGTAAAGTATCAATTAACAGAAGAATAAGTGATTATTACATTTTAACAGAAGTGTAGATAGAACATGTTGAAACAGAAAGTAAGCAGATATTAACAGTAAATGAACAAGTACATGAATAACTCATTTTCTACCACTTGTTCTTAATAAGGTTGACAAAATAATAGGTAGATAAATGACACAATATGTTACTGCATATGTCAGCAGACTAAATTAGGAGCCTTTGTTTGTTTACTTACTAATAAAAGACAAGTTGTCTTGTATGTTCACTATTTTATTTAAGGACAAACTTACAATAAGAAACATATGTTTAATGTACCCTAAGATTTTTTTGTTAAAATAAAGCCAATAATTAAATTTTTGTGGTCCCCTTTTGTCAGGTTCAAACACTGATGACATATATTAAACAACACAAGAAGCAAGGAATTAAACAGAGACAGAATTAAATTTGGCTCAATTGAGGAGAGACGTCTGCACTGTACTCTTTGAACAGTCTCACCACGCTCTGACGAAAGATTGTACGCCTCCTCTTTGATTTGGACTTTCCCTGATTACATGGCAACAGCTGTTTCTAAGGGACGGGGGTCGTAAACAGCCATCGCCTTTGATTAAAAAACAGTTCAAAGAAAAGTTCGTACGACAGTTCAAAGGACAGGTCGCCTGGAGGGGAGTCTGGTCCTGCTTCCTCTCCGCTTTGTAGTTCTTGGGTCAAGACCAAATATATCTGTGGATTACAATACATCAAAGAAACAGAACACCTCCATGTTGCTTCCCATCCTACACAGTGGAGTTTTACAAGCCTTCTTCTTGGTAGGGTCAAAGACGGCTTTTGTCTTCTCGGCGGGAACTCATGGCAACACAAAGTTTTGCGATAACTTAGATACAATTACTCTGACACCTTTATTTAGAAAAGTACCGAAAAGTACCGAAAAGTACCAAAATATTGGTATTGGCACAACACTAACACACACACGCCGAGCACCCACTGGCAGAAATGTAGATCGGCGCCTAAGTTTATCACAGCTTCATCACAGCTGTATCACAACGTGGTTTCAACTAAACCAGTCTGCCCGCTTACCTTTTTTGTGGTTTGGCATTTTTCTTTAACTGCCAAGCGTCACCAGGTCCCGTTTTAGCAATACTATTGAGTTCTTTAACCCTATTCTATGTCTTGTTCTAAGGTCTTGTATTTACATTAATCCTGACTTATGAGTATTGACAAACCATAAATCAGTCTCACGAGTTTGATTTTGTTCTCTTTTGTGCAACCCAATGAACTTTTCTTTTTTATTCAGTTGCAGCAGGCCACGGGTGTTGTTGATGTCCTGGGTGGTGGTGGTTCCCTCCTTTAAATATTGTGGGTTTTTTTTTTTTTTTTTTTTTTTTTTAATCCTTTCTCTCTCCACTGAGTGTGAGACTGGGGAAGAGGATTGCATCGTGGTCAAAAAAGCAAAAGTGCCTCGTTGCTAAAGTCAGAACTAAACTATTTCCCAAGGCGGTGTCTGACTTCTCTTAATTGCTTTAATACTTGACTTCAAACGTATGATCTTCTGGCACAAACAACCCCTGACATCTGCCTCATTACGTAAATTAAAAAGTACTTTCTAAACGTGACCGAACTTCAACTTTGCCTCGTCGCCCTGTTTCCAATAAGTGTGTACACAAGTCACAAGGTTTGGTTTGGTGTGCAAAAACTGAAATCTAAGTAAGATGAAATATCTCAAATAAGGGTGATATTTGCTTATTTTCTGTCTGATAAGATCATTCTTCTCACTAAGCAGATTTTATGTTAGAGTGTTTTACTTGTTTTAAGGGGTTTGGTCCTAAATGATCTCAGTAAGATATTACAGCTTGTTGCTGAGATTTGATGACCTATATTGAGTAAAACATGCTTGAAACTAGAATATCAACTGTTGCAAAGCTGTGTCATCAACACTCACAAGTATAAAACTACTTTTTTTAAAGTAATATTTTTTTATTTCAAGCATGAACAAAAAAATCATGACTTTGACACAATTGTGTCTCATAATTAAAACAGATGACAGCCAAATGGACTATTTTTATTTTACTTTCAATGAAACAATAGAAAATAGGTACTCGTATAGTAGTACAGTTGGCACAGTACAGTAAGCTGACAGTTCATATTCAAACATTTAACATGTGACATTTCTAACTATTTTGAACAGAAATAGCTCATGCACGTTCAGATAAATTCTTCAAAATTACAATAAAAAAATGATATTTGTATATATGCGCATTAATTGACTAAAAGAGCACGGACTTGACGCGATGATGTCATGTTATCGATGGAAAAATGTATTTTTAGACAATATGATTTGCCTGAGCGGCTAGGAGACCCCGAGAGTAACAAGCGGTTGCTTTGTTGCCTTTACATTAAGAAGTGAAGTGAATTCTATTTATATAGCGCTTTTCTCTAGTGACTCAAAGCGCTTTACATAGTGAAACCCAATATCTTAAGTTACATTTAAACCAGTGTGGGTGGCACTGGGAGCAGGTGGGTAAAGTGTCTTGCCCAAGGACACAACGGCAGTGACTAGGATGGCGGAAGCGGGAATGGAACCTGGAACCCTCAAGTTGCTGGCACGGCCACTCTACCAACCGAGCTATACCGCCCCAAGAAAAATAATTTAGTTTTTTGTATAAGTTTGCCGGTTTCAAGAAATGTAATGCCGAGCGCATATCATTATGTCAAGATAATGGCACTAACATTTACTTAATTTAAGAATATTTTTCAACATATTGAGCAAAAATGTCCCTTTTTTTTCTACCAAGAAAAGTGCACTTGTTATTACTAGTGAGAATATACTTATTTTAAGGTATTTTTGGGCTCATTGAGGTTAGCTAATTTTACTTGTTTTGGAAAGTCTTGACAAGCCAAATTTTCTTGTTCTATTGGCAGATAATTTTCCTTAGTTCAAATAAAATACCCCTCATTTTTTGTATTTTTTTTTCTTGTTTTTGAACACTGACTTTTTGCAGTGTGTGCATTTAATCGACTTCGACTTCCTTTTTTATTGTCATTCAAATTTGAACTTTACAGTACAGATAAGAACGACATTTCGTTACATTAGCTCATGGTAGTGCAGGATAAAAAAAGCAATAAGGTGCATATATAAATAAATAAATAGGTTACTGTACAGATAAATATATGGCACTTTTTCATATGCATCCACGTTTATGGATGTATGTTGTATTGTCTTTTTTATTCCAGCGAGTTAATCCATTTTGGGGGGAGTTGAGGGGATAATTATGATGCGTTCAAGAGTCTTACGGCCTGATGGAAGAAGCTGTTACAGAACCAGGTTCTGCTTCGGAGGCTGCGGTGTGAGTCCCCCTCCCTTTTTTTCTGCACATGCAAGCGTTCCAGGTGAGGCCTCAGATCTGTTGCTTTTTCCACGGCGCTAATGCGGTGATTAAAATGAAGTTACACAATGTTGACCGCTTTACAGAAATAAAAAGTCTGGTAACAATTGAATCAATGGGGGCTCTTTATTTTGCCCACAAAACCCTCTAAATCAGTGGTCCCCCAACCAAATACAATCATGTGTGCTTACGGACTGTATCCCTGCAGACTGTATTGATTTATATTGATATATAATGTATATATTGTGTTTTTTATGTTGATTTAATAAAAAAATAAAAAAAAACTTTTTTTAAATTAATTTATTTTTTTTACATTTCTTGTGCGGCCGCGGCCCGGTACCAATCGGTCCACGGACCGGTACCAATCGGTCCACGGATCGGTACCGGGCCGCGGCCGCACAAGAAATTAAGAAAAAAAAAAAGAAAAAAAAAAAAGTTTTTTTTAATTTTATTTTTTTTAATTAAATCAACATAAAAAACACAATATATACATTATATATCAATATAAATCAATACAGTATTTATTTTACTACCCCTGCTGTTCCAAATGTGTCCACTGGATGTCGCAATAGCAATTCTTTGTATCTTTGCAGATGATGCTACATATGTACAAAATAAACCAAATGATGTTAGTGCACCAGTCGAGGAAAATTATCAAACTACACTACCGTTCCAAAGTTTGGGGTCACATAGAAATGTCCTTATTTTTGAAGGAAAAGCACTGTACTTTTCAATGAAGATAACTTTAAACTAGTCTTAACTTTAAAGAAATACACTCTATAAATTGCTAATGTGGTAAATGACTATTCTAGCTGCAAATGTCTGGTTTTTGGTGCAATATCTACATAGGTGTATAGAGGCCCATTTCCAGCAACTATCACTCCAGTGTTCTAATGGTACAATGTGTTTGCTCATTGGCTCAGAAGGCTAATTGATGATTAGAAAACCCTTGTGCAATCATGTTCACACATCTGAAAACAGTTTAGCTCGTTACAGAAGCTACAAAACTGACCTTCCTTTGAGCAGATTGAGTTTCTGGAGCATCACATTTGTGGGGTCAATTAAACGCTCAAAATGGCCAGAAAAAGAGAACTTTCATCTGAAACTCGACAGTCTATTCTTGTTCTTAGAAATGAAGGCTATTCCACTAAATTGTTTGGGTGACCCCAAACTTTTGAACGGTAGTGTACATAAAAAACATCCTGTTATTTGATTTTGGTATACATTTTTTTTAGAGATGTCCGATAATGGCTTTTTTGCCGATATCCGATATTCCGATATTGTCCAACTCTCAATTACTGATTCCGATATCAACCGATACCGATATATACAGTCGTGGAATTAACACATTATTATGCCTACTTTTGTTGTGATGCCCCGCTGGATGCATTAAACAATGTAACAAGGTTTTCCAAAATAAATCAACTCAAGTTATGGAAAAAAATGCCAACATGGCACTGCCATATTTTTATTATTGAAGTCACAAAGTGCATTATATTTTTTAACATGCCTCAAAACAGCAGCTTGGAATTTGGGACATGCTCTCCCTGAGAGAGCATGAGGAGGGTTCTGGGCATTTGTTCTGTTGTGTTTATGTTGTGTTACGGTGCGGATGTTCTCCCGAAATGTGTTTGTCATTCTTGTTTGGTGTGGGTTCACAGTGTGGCGCATATTTGTAACAGTGTGTTAAAGTTGTTTATACGGACACCCTCGGTGTGACCTGTATGGCTGTTGACCAAGTATGCCTTGCATTCACTTGTGTGTGTGAAAAGCCGTAGATATTATGCGACTGGGCCGGCACGCAAATGCAGTGCCTTTAAATATTGTTGTCTGGGTGGAAATCGGGAGAAATTTGGGAGAATGGTTGCCCCGGGAGATTTTCGGGAGCGCACTGAAATTCGGGAAAATGGGGAGGGTAGGCAAGTATGACTGGGAGACGCAACTGCTCTGTACTTCTCCCTACGTCCGTGTACCACTCCGTACAGAGGCGTTTTAAAAAGTCATACATTTTACTTTTTGAAACCGATACCGATCATTTCCGATATTACATTTTAAAGCATTTATCGGCCGATGATAATTTTTTTTATCTTGATAGATTGAAAATGAACACCAATGAGTTGACTGATGAACATTATCACATCATTTATTCAGAAAATATAAATAACGACAAATAAAGATAGAATACTATTAACCGCAACATGTAATTGTAAAAAAAAACACAATATGATTTGTACATTTTAACAATGTGCTCGTTCTATTCTTAAACAAAGAAAACCATCTTTATTTCTAAGTTATCGTGGCGTGATTTTACCAGTCCGGCCCACTTGGGAGTAGATTTTTCTCCATGTGCCCCCCCCCATCTAAAATGACATTGACACACCTGCGTTAGCGGGAGCAGAACAGACTGCTTTCATCAGAATATAATCTGTTGTTTTTGTGTTTTTTTTATTGGTATCTGATATCAATATCAAATGGGGATAGCTGAAATTCACAACGATATCATTCCTACGATTACAAACTGTACTGATACAGCAGTATCATTATGTGTAATGTCCTGGGTTGAATGACAAGCATTATGGTAAATGGTCTGCATCTATATAGTGCCTGAAATGATACGGAAATAACTTTATATTCCCACGCTGATGGCGGAAGCTGGAATAGAACCAAGAACCCTCAAGTGCCACTCTACCATCTGAGCCATGCCGCCCCATGTGTGTGTGTGTGTGTGTGCATTTACGACAAGCTTGCCTTTAATGATTAAAGCAGGAACCGGACTGAGCTGTCGGGATGCTTCCACACCCTGAATGCACAGGGGCCCTCCTCTGGGCATGAACATAACAAAGAACAATAATCATCAGCTCGTTAGCCTGGAATCTCGCGTCGGGCCCTCGCAGCCGGGCTTTGTCGTGAGAATCTGAAGCAAATTGAGCCAGCATCACCAAGCGTGTTTCCAAGTGCCATGTTTCTTTCAGAACTCATCCATGGGGACTGGACACTGGCCGAGAGTTGGTGGGCGGCCGAGGGTTGCTTTGTTGGGTCTGCTCCTGTCTCCGGCCATGAGGCCACCAGAGTGTATATTTTTGTTGTTGTTGTTTTTTGTTGTTGTTTTACTTTTGTGGCTGTGTGTGGAAGTGGCTGGTTGCATCGGCTGTGCTCTTTTAATGTCTTTAATGTCCTTTGTGTTCTTTGATGTTTCCTTCTTACACACGTTTATGTGTGCATTGGCTATGAGGTTTTTTTCCCTGGCCTCAGACGAGGTGTGGGTGGGGAGCGTTTCCACAGAGTGTTTCCAGAGCGGCCAGCCTGAAATGCGGGTGTCAGGGACAGACGCGGAAGGAGATTTTTACAACAAAGTTCTAAAGCTTGGTGATTTATCAGATTGAAGGTGTTTTTTGGTTTTTTTTACCCATCGCGTTCATATTTTGCTATGTTGTCAATATTCAGTGTTTTATCGTTCATAGTTAATATTGTAAATGTACACTACCGTTCAAAAGTTTGGGGGTCACCCAAACAATTTTGTGGAATAGCCTTCATTTCTAAGAACAAGAATTGACTGTCGAGTTTCAGATGAAAGTTCTCTTTTTCTGGCCATTTTGAGCGTTTAATCGACCCCACAAATGTGATGCTCCAGAAACTCAATCTGCTCAAAGGAAGGTCAGTTTTGTAGCTTCTGTAACGAGCTAAACTGTTTTCAGATGTGTGAACATGATTGCACAAGGGTTTTCTAATCATCAATTAGCCTTCTGAGCCAATGAGCAAACACATTGTACCATTAGAACACTGGAGTGATAGTTGCTGGAAATGGGCCTCTATACACCTATGTAGATATTGCACCAAAAACCAGACACTTGCAGCTAGAATAGTCATTTACCACATTAGCAATGTATAGAGTGTATTTCTTTAAAGTTAAGACTAGTTTAAAGTGATCTTCATTGAAAAGTACAGTGCTTTTCCTTCAAAAATAAGGACATTTCAATGTGACCCCAAACTTTTGAACGGTAGTGTACATTCTGGGTGTCTCATTCAGTAATAAAACTTAAAATTCCATTCCGTTTTTGAAGGCGGTCTGTCATGACGTTTTTAGCATTCAATCAGACATTATTGTGAGGTTTTGTATTAGTGTTCCTAAAAATCTGATGTACCGAACCCCAGACACATTTTGTTCCTCTAAATTTGGCCCCCCTAGTCAAAATAATTGCCCAGGCCTGATCTACATCTTTAAGAAACATTTAAACCAGTATGGGGGGCACTGGGAACAGGTGGGTAAAGTGTCTTGCCCAAGGACACAACAGCAGTGACTAGGATGGCGGAAGCGGGAATCGAACCTTGCACCCTCAGGTTGCCAGCACGGCCAGTCTAGCCACACCACCCCCCATAAAGCTTTACTAATACTCGTGAATGTCAATTAAATCCAGTGGCGAGCTTTGCATTTCACACCTCGGCATTAGTGGTATCCCTACTTAATCCGACTTTAATAAACACCTCTCGTAATATCATCATTTATGTCACCACATGACCGCGGCTGGAAAAATACTATCCTGAAACGCACATGCGCACTACTGCACATTGAACCACCTCAATAGTGTACAAAACTTGCTATTTTCCAGCACTTTAAAAATCAAAGAACCTGCATCAGCAATTAAAACATATAGAATAGAATATAATAGAAAGTACTTTTTTTTTTTTTATCCCTGGGGGAAATTCAGCACCACAGTTCGCTCACAATAAACAATAAACACTTTGGTATTTTTGACATATGAATAATATAAAAACAGTATATTATACAGCATTATTCACATGTGAATAATGTAAATACAGTCTATTATACAGCATTATTTACATGTGAATAATATAAATACAGTCTATTATACAGCATTATTCACATGTGAATAATATAAATACAGTCTATTATACAGCATTATTCACATGTGAATAATGCATATACAGTCTATTATACAGCATTATTCACATGTGAATACTATAAATACAGTCTAATATACATCATTATTCACATGTGAATAATATAAATACAGTCTATTATACAGCATTATTCACATGTGAATAATGTAAATAGTCTATTATACAGCATTATTCACATGTGAATAATATAAATACAGTCTATTATACAGCATTATTCACATGTGAATAATGTATATACAGTCTAATATACAGCATTATTCACATGTGAATAATATAAATACAGTCTAATATACAACATTATTCACATGTGAATAATATAAATACAGTCTATTAAACAGCATTATTCACATGTGAATAATGTAAATAGTGTATTATACAGCATTATTTACATGTGAATAATATAAATACAGTCTATTATACAGCATTATTCACATGTGAATAATGTATATACAGCCTATTATACAGCATTATTCACATGTGAATAATATAAATACAGTCTAATATACAACATTATTCACATGTGAATAATATAAATACAGTCTATTATACAGCATTTTTCACATGTGAATAATGTAAATAGTCTATTATACAGCATTATTCACATGTGAATAATGTATATACAGTCTATTATACAGCATTATTCACATGTGAATAATTTATATACAGTCTATTATACAGCATTATTCACATGTGAATAATTTATATACAGCCTATTATACAGCATTATTCAGATGTGAATAATATAAATACAGTCTATTATACAGCATTATTCACATGTGAATAATGTATATACAGCCTATTATACAGCATTATTCACATGTGAATAATATAAATACAATCTAATATACAACATTATTCACATGTGAATAATATAAATACAGTCTATTATACAGCATTATTCACATGTGAATAATGTAAATAGTCTATTATACAGCATTATTCACATGTGAATAATATAAATACAGTCTATTATACATTCAAGTATAGTCAAAAAGGAACATATGCATTATACAGTCTGATGGCTGTCGGTATGAAGGACTTCCTGTGTCGTATGAAGGACTTCCTGTGTCCGTCAGGCTCAGGCATTGCGGCGGTAGTTGTGACCCCAAGATGCAGGAGACCGGTGGCAATGTGCAGGTAAGACTCTAGCACGAGTAGTGAAGGCAAACAAACATGACAGATAGCATTAACAGAAGTCTTGATAATACTCAACAAAGACAATCTTCCATATTAAATGTGAAAAAAATAAGAAAATATTTGAACTCACAATTTTCAGAACCCGTCGGTAGCTGTAAACTGTAAGCCGGGAGTACCGCTCATAGTTGGTAGATTCGATTGGAAGTGGCGGCTGGGACAGGTTAGCTAGCTCGGGGTTCACTAGTGCAATAACAAAGCCGGAAATGTGTCTCGTTAAAAACCGTCCAACCGGAACTCTCTAATAACTAAAGTTCCTTGGGTGAATAATGTAAACTCACTACACCGGTATGTTTTTAGTGCTTTCATGGTGAGTTTACTGACAGATATAAGTAAGAACTTTACACTACTTTATATTAGAAATGGCAACAGCGGAGGATGAATGTCCCATAACAAGAAGATAGAGAAAAAGAAGAAGCTTATCGACTACGGCGTCGGCACGGACTACAAAGGCGGACGCGCGTAATTATTCAGGACTTATACAGATCCCAAATACAGATCAGCAGGTACCAGAAGGTAAGAAAAGTTGGTTTTGCATAATATTGTGAAACAAAACGCCAGATAATATGTCTTACCTTATGCACACACCATAATAATACTCGTATGTTTAAAGGCCTACTGAAAGCCACTACTACCGACCACGCAGTCTGATAGTTTATATATCAATGATGAAATCTTAACATTGCAACACATGCCAATACGGCCGGTTAACTTATAAAGCGCAATTTTAAATTTCCCCGGCAAACTTCCGGCTGAAAACGTTTCCATATGATGACGTTTGGGCGTGACGTCAACAATTGAAGCGGAAGTATTCGGAGCCCATTGAATACAATACAAAAAGCTCTGTTTCATCTCAAAATTCCACAGTATTCTGGACATCTGTGTTGGTGAATCTTTTGCAATTTGTTTAATGAACAATGGAGACTGCAAAGATGAAAGTTGTAGGTGGGATCGGTGTATTAGCGACAGACTACAGCAACACAACCAAGAGGACAGAGATGGATAGCAGACGCGCTAGCCGCCAAACTCACCTTAACTTCCTCCGTCTCGCCGACCGCATCTGTGATCGGGTGAAGTCCTTCGTCGCACCGTCGATCGCTGGAACGCAGGTGAGCACGGCTGTTGATGAGCAGATGAGGGCTGGCTGGCGTAGGTGGATAGCTATGTTTTTAGCATAGCTCTGTCGAGGTCCCCGTAGCTAAGTTAGCTTCAATGGCGTCGTTAGCAACAGCATTGTTAAGCTTCGCCAGGCTGGAAAGCATTAACCGTGTATTTACAGGTCCATGGTTTAATAGTATTGTTGATCTTCTGTCTATCCTTCCAGTCAGGGATTTATTTATTTTGTTTCTATCTGCATTGAGCCCGATGCTATCACGTTAGCTCAGTAGCTAAAGAGCTTCGCCGATGTATTGTCGTGGAGATAAAAGTCACTGTGAATGTCCGTTTCGCGTTCTCGACTCTCATTTTCAAGAGGATATAGTATCCGAGGTGGTTTAAAATACAAATCCGTGATCCACAATAGAAAAAGGAGAGAGTGTGGAATCCAATGAGCCAGCGTGTACCTAAGTTACGGTCAGAGCGAAAAAAGATATGTCTTGCACTGCACTCTAGTCCTTCACTCTCACATTCCTCATCCACGAATCTTTCATCCTGGCTCAAATTAATGGGGTAATCGTCGCTTTCTCGGTCCGAATCGCTCTCGCTGCTGGTGTAAACAATAGGAAAATGTGAGCAGCCTTTCCTCGGTGTCGTCACGCTACTTCCGGTACAGGCAAGTTTTCTTTTTATCAGAGACCAAAAGTTGCGAACTTTATCGTCGTTGTTCTCTACTAAATCCTTTCAGCAAAAATATGGCAATATCGCGAAATGATCAAGTATAACACATAGAATGGATCTGCTATCCCTGTTTAAATAAAAAAAATTAATTTCAGTAGGCCTTTAAAATGTTGGTGTTGTTTACTTGAGACTTATTGCCATCATAGTGCAGCCTTACACGTACTGTATCTCTTGGTTATTTATGCTATGGATTTTGTTATTTCAAAAATGATGTGCCATCTACTGGTCACACTTATCGTTACACCATTCGCCAAATAAAATAGCTTCGAGGTGGTTAAGCTCAACCAAAATGATTCCATACATGAGGCGCACCGGGTCGAGTTTTGAGAAGAAAAAAAGATTTTAAGTGCGCCTTATAGTCTGGAAAATACAGTAATTGTCTGCAACCTAATCAACGTTTTTCTCTCTTTCGGCCATCGTGGGTTGCAAAAGTGAGTAGAAATCAGATTTCTCTGCGAGCCAGGTGTGCATCCTCGACGGTTTCGGTTAATTTGCATGGCACTTTCAGCTTTCACAAGTCACACCTTGTGTTTGGATACTCACATGTGAGTCACAAGTGAGTATCCAATCACAAGAGGCGCTAATAGCACGGTTCAATGGTTCAACATGTTGGCAACCTGGGGAACTTGTGATCTGATTGCTATTGCAACTGTCTATCAACTGTATGTGCCCTGTCAACCTATCCTGCACGTTGTTGATGCATTCAGAAGGTCTCCGCAGACTTCACAGAGCGCTGGCTGAATTCTTAACAAGCTAGCTGAATTCTGATTGGATAAACGCTCTAATGTAAAAACAGCAACACTGTAGCCTAATATGACATGAAGAATGTATGATGAATACTTTTATATACACTATATTGCCAAAAGTTATTTGGCCACCTGCCTTGACTCACATATGAACTTGAAGTGCCATCCCATTCCTAACCCATAGGGTTCAACATGATGTGGGTCCACCTTTTGCAGCTATTACATCTTCAACTCTTCTGGGAAGGCTGTCCACAAGGTTGCGGAGTGTGTTTATAGGAATTTTCCACCATTCTTCCAAAAGCGCATTGATGTTGGTCGGGAAGGCCTGGCTCTCAGTCTCCGTTCTAATTCATCCAAAATGTGTTGTATCTGGTTCAGGTCAGGACTCTGTGCAGGCCAGTCAAGTTCATCCACACCAGACTCTGTCATCCACGTCTTTATGGTACTTTCTTTGTGCACTGGTGCACAGTCAAGTTGGAAGAGGAAGGGGCCCGCTCCGAACTGTTCCCACAAGGTTGGGAGCATGGAATTGTCCAAAATGTTTTGGTATCCTGGAGCATTCAAAGTTCCTTTCACTGGAACTAAGGGGCCAAGCCCAACTTCTGAAAAACAACCCCACACCATAATTCCTCCTCCATCAAATTTCACACAGAGATGTTACTGCTCTAGAGTCCAGTGGCGACGTGCTTTACACCACGTGGACTTGGTGATGTACGGCTTAGATGCAGCTGCCCGGCCATGGAAACCCATTCCGTGAAGCTCTCTGCGTACTGTACGTGGGCTAATTGGAAGGTTACATGAAGTTTGGAGCTCTGTAGCAACTGACTGTGCAGAAAGTCTTCACACACAATAAAGCCGACAGTTGACTTTGGAATATTTACGAATGAGGAAATTTCACGGCTTGATTGAAGTGGCATCCTATGACGGTTCCACGCTGGAAATCACTGAAAGCGGCCCATTCTTTCACAAATGTTTGTAGAAACAGTCTCCATGCCTAAGTGCTTGATTTTATACACCTGTGGCCGGGCCAAGTGATTAGGACACCTGATTCTCATCATTTGGATGGGTGGCCAAATACTTCCGGCAATATAATTAATTTAGGGGAAGTAAACTAAAAATGAAATGAAGTTTGACCATTTTATGAGTACGTTTGGCCAGCATTGGCCTACCATTGCTCATAAGTATTTAGATTTGGGGTTGAGGAATGTGTGTGTGTGTGTGTGTGTGTGTGTGTGTGTGTGTGTGTGTGTGTGTGTGTGTGTGTGTGTGTGTGTGTGTGTGTGTGTGTGTGTGTGTGTGTGTGTGTGTGTGTGTGTGTGTGTGTGTGTGCACTTGTCTCACCATCCTTGTGTGGACATACACTTGATAAACCACCCTTTCTGTGAGGATCTTTGGACTTGTGAGGACATTTGCCTGGTCCTCACAACTACAAAAGTAAACATTTTTTTTTACTTTGTGTGTTTTGCATTCTGAAGTGAGGTTGCAACTAGGGATGTCCGATAAATGCTTTAAAATGTAATATCGGACATTATCGGTATCGTTTTTTTAATTATCGGTATCGTTTTTTGTTGTTGTTGTTGTTTTGTTTTTTTTTGTTTTTATTAAATCAACATAAAAAACACAAGATACACTTACAATTAGTGCACCAACCCAAAAAACCTCCCTCCCCCATTTACACTCATTCACACAAAAGGGTTGTATCTTTTCTGTTATTAATATTCTGCTTCCTACATTATATATCAATATATATCAATACAGTCTGCAAGGGATACAGTCCGTAAGCACACATGATTGTGCGTGCTGCTGCTCCACTAATAGTACTAACCTTTAACACTTAATTTTACTCATTTTCATTCATTACTAGTTTCTATGTAACTGTTTTTATATTGTTTTACTTTCTTTTTTATTCAAGAAAATGTTTTTAATTTAGTTATCTTATTTTATGATTTTTTTTAAAAAGTACCTTATCTTCACCATACCTGGTTGTCCAAATTAGGCATAATAATGTGTTAATTCCACGACTGCATATATCGGTTGATATCGGTATCGGTTGATATCGGTATCGGTAATTAAAGAGTTGGACAATATCGGAATATTGGATATCGGCAAAAAGCCATTATCTGACATCCCTAGTTGCAACTCTCTACTCCCATCTAGGGCTAGATGTATATTTTTTCATCATTCTAGCTATAGTGGAAAGGGGGGCCCTCACAACCCACTAACCAAACGTGGGTCCACACAAAGTAGGCAAGACATGTGTGTGCGTGTGTGTGTGTGTGTGTGTGTGTCGGAGGTCATGGGTGAGGAGGCGTGAAAACACCGTTCTAAGCCGTCAGACTACCACAACTCTCACGGAAGCTACAAATGTTATTCTTGGACATGTAACATAATCTCCTATTAAATGGACAGTAATAACTAAGCTGCTTAGTGGTGTCATTATTGAGACGTCCTCCTCCCAATAAGTCTGTCTCTCTCGTGAGCGAGACAACCACAGGAATGAAAGTTAGGAGTTGCGTTCTCTTTTGACCTCTAACATGTATTCGCCTGCATCTGTTTGTCTGTTAGTTGGTTTGTAAACATAACTGAAAAAGTTATGGGCGGATTTTGAGATATCGGAAATGGGACAAGGAACAGGGGATTTGTTTTTTGTGGGTGATTCCGATCATTTTTTTTAACGAAATTACCATTTGTTTATTTTGCAAGTCTCGACTTCCCTGTGTGTGTATGCCAGCGGCCCCACCTCCATCCACAGAGACAAAAAGAGTGGATGACTGAAAGGAGGGTTTACTCCATTTATTTTCATTCTGTTATACAAACCCCGTTTCCATATGAGTTGGGAAATTGTGTTAGATGTAAATATAAACAAAATAAAATGATTTGCAAATCATTTTCAACCCATATTCAGTTGAATATGCTACAAAGACAACATATTTGATGTTCAAACTCATAAACATTTTTTTTTTTTGCAAATAATCATTAACTTTAGAATTTGATGCCAGCCACACGTGCCAAAGTAGTTGGGAAAGGTGGCAATAAATACTGATACTGATACTGAAGTTGAGGAATGCTCATCAAACACTTATTTGGAACATCCCACAGGTGAACAGGCAAATTGGGAACAGGTGGGTGCCATGATTGGGTATAAAAGTAGATTCCATGAAATGCTCAGTCATTCACAAACAAGGATGGGGCGAGGGTCACCACTTTGTCAACAAATGCGTGAGCAAATTGTTGAACAGTTTAAGAAAAACCTTTCCCAACCAGCTATTGCAAGGAATTTAGGGATTTCACCATCTACGGTCCGTAATATCATCAAAGGGTTCAGAGAATCTGGAGAAATCACTGCACGTAAGCAGCTAAGCCCGTGACCTTCCATCCCTCAGGCTGTACTGCATCAACAAGCGTGAGCAGTGTGTAAAGGATATCACCACATGGGCTCAGGAACACTTCAAAAACCCACTGTCAGTAACTACAGTTGGTCGATACATCTGTAAGTGCAAGTTAAAACTCTCCTATGCAAGGCGAAAACCGTTTATCAACAACACCCAGAAACGCCGTCGGCTTCGCTGGGCCTGAGCTCATCTAAGATGGACTGATACAAAGTGGAAAAGTGTTCTGTGGTTTGACGAGTCCACATTTCAAATTGTTTTCGGAAACTGTGGACGTCGTGTCCTCCGGACCAAAGAGGAAAAGAACCATCCGGATTGTTCTAGGCGCAAAGTTGAAAAGCCAGCATCTGTGATGGTATGGGGGTGTATTAGTGCCCAAGACATGGGTAACTTACACATCTGTGAAGGCGCCATAAATGCTGAAAGGTACATACAGGTTTTGGAGCAACATATGTTGCCATCCAAGCAACGTTACCATGGACGCCCCTGCTTATTTCAGCAAGACAATGCCAAGCCACGTGTTACATCAACGTGGCTTCATAGTAAAAGAGTGCGGGTACTAGACTGGCCTGCCTGTAGTCCAGACCTGTCTCCCATTGAAATGTGTGGTGCATTATGAAGCCTAAAATAGCACAACGGAGACCCCCGGACTGTTGAACAACTTCAGCTGTACATCAAGCAAGAATGGGAAAGAATTCCACCTGAGAAGCTTCAAAAAATGTGTCTCCTCAGTTCCCAAACGTTTACTGAGTGTTGTTAAAAGGAAAGGCCATGTAACACAGTGGTGAAACATGCCCTTTCCCAACTACTTTGGCACGTGTTGCAGCCATGAAATTCTAAGTTAATTATTATTTCCAAAAAAAAAAAAAGTTTATGAGTTTGAACATCAAATATGTTGTCTTTGTAGTGCATTCAATTGAATATGGGTTGAAAAGGATTTGCAAATCATTGTATTCCGTTTATATTTACATCTAACACAATTTCCCAACTCATATGGAAATGGGGTTTGTAGAAAACTAGCAACATACCGTATTTTCCGGACTATAAGGCGCACTTAAAAAAATTGTTTTTCTTCTCGAAACTCGACAGTGCGAATTATAACCCGGTGCGCCTAATGTAAGGAATAAGTTTGGTTGAGCTTACCCACCTCGAAGTTATTTTATTTGGTACATAGTGTAATGATAAGTGTGACCAGTAGATGGCAGTCAAACATAAGGAGATCAGTGTAGGCTGCACTATGATGGCAATACGTCTCAAGTAAACAACACCAACATTTTAAATGCTCCATTGAAAATATAGAACATTACACACGGCGCTCAAAAATCCTTCAAAATGTTTTAGTACGACTTTGGTAAGCTATGAAGCCACACCGCTTGAAGGATTGCCGGCGCATTAAACATACGAGTATTACTATGGTGTGTGTATAAGGAAAGACATTTTATCTGGCGTTTTGTTTCGCAATATTATGCAAAAGCAACTTTTCTTACCTTCTGGTACCTGCTGATCTGTATTTGGGATCTGCATAAATCCTGAAAAATTGCGCGCGTCCGCACTGTAGTCGATAAGCTTCTTCTTTTTCTCTATCTTCTTGTTATGGGACATTCATCCTCCGCTGTTGCCATTTCTAATATAAAGTAGTGTCAAGTTCTTACTTATATCTGTCAGTAAACCCGCCATGAAAGCGCTAAAACATACCGGTGTAGTGAGTTTACATTATTCGCCCAAGGAACTTTAGTCATTAGAGTTCCCGTCGGACGGTTTTTCACGGGACACATTTCCGGTGTTGTTGTTTCCGGATGAGGAGATGCTGCTCCGTTATTGATTGAAGTCAAGTCTGAATGTCATTAAAACAGTTAGCGCCATCTTTTGACACTTCTTCCACTCCCGTCCTTGCACGCTACACCGCTACAACAAAGATGACGGGGAAGATGATCTGTAAAACATCATCTATGCAACATTTTGACCAAAGAACCACCATTACATGTTATGTAGACCACAAGGAAGTGTTTTACATTTAGAAACAAATAATAATAACATGACTCCTTTAATGCGTCCTATAATCCAGTGCGCCTTATATATGAAAACAATCAAAAATAGGCCATTTATTGGCAGTGCGCCTTATAATCCGGTGCGCCCTATGGTCCGGAAAATACGGTAGCTCAAAAGGTTAAGTGACAATTTTATTTAAACTTTTAGGAAATGTCAGAAATGGGGATGAGGAAAAACTGATTAGCTATATAGAAAGTGATCCGGATCAACATCTGGATTCAGGATTTTTTTTAAGGACTCTTTATTATTGGGAGTTAGATGTCTGTGCTCTCTGAGAGCTTTTGTATTGATTGATTGATTGATTGATTGATTGAAACTTTTATTAGTAGATTGTACAGTTCAGTACATATTCCGTACAATTGACCACTAAATGGTTACACCCGAATAAGTTTTTCGACTTGCTTAAGTCGGGGTCCACGTAAATCAATTCATGGTACAAATATATACTATCATCATAATACAGTCATCACACAAGTTAATCATCAGAGTATATACATTGAATTATTTACATTATTTACAATTGTGGAGGGGGGGGTGGTAGGTTTGGTTGATATCAGCACTTCAGTCATCAACAATTGCATCATCAGAGAAATGGACATTGAAACAGTGTAGGTGTGACTTGGTAGACATGTACAGCGAGCAGTGAACATAGTGAGTTCAGAAAGCATAAGAACAAGTATATACAATTGATTATTTACATTTGATTATTTACAATCCGGGGAGGTGGGATGTGGAGGGGGGGAGGGAGGGTGTTAGTCAAGGGTTGAAGTTGCCTGGAGGTGTTCTTTTAGTGCGGTTGTAGTTTTTTACTGTTTAATACAATGTTTTAATAATTGTTATTATTGTGTTTTTCATACATCCTTCTTTCAAGAACAGAACTCCTAAGTAGACCTAAGACACTCGCTAACCCTTCACACAGATCCAGTCCTAAAAAAATAAATAACCATTAAAGTCAAACGGCAACAATACTCCATTTACATTTGATGATTCGAGTATTAACCAAGTTTTAGTGATATTGTTATTATAGGGGCTGACGCAGACAAACTAGCGCTGTGATCACAAGCCCGTGCACAATTCCGACATCATCGACTGGCGAGGCGTTTCTTCACTTCCTTGCTCCCTGGAAGTTTATTGTAGATTATATTATATATATTATATTATATATCATGCATCTCACCCGGACAAAAGAAGTCTGAGGACGTATTCCGACAGGTCGGTACACTTTGACAGCCATTGAGGACCCGGAAATGGCGAAGACGACGCGAAAAGGCGTTTGGTCCCACCTAGACTCAACAAAACACCAGACTGGCACATTTAACTTAATGGCAAAGACTACTTCAGGACTAGACAAAACAACAACTAGACCGTTATAATAAACTCATTGTTAAATGTTAAATATGAACACATATTTTAATACAAATTAAATGATTCCACTTTACCATAACACACACAAAAGTACCAACAATTGGTACTGTTGAGTACCGGGATCAATTTCCAGGTTAAATTACAACTTAACTTGCTGACCAACAAATATTCCTCCACAGCAGTATTCTTGTATAACCACCAAATTATCCAATTTAGCATGTACTAATAAAAAAATTAAAAAATTAGCATGCCTAATAAAATGGTCCTACAGTAGTTCTAACCCCTTAGTTTGCTGGCGGTGTAATAACGGAAAACTAATAACTGTCACATAATGGGTGAATAATGTAGACTCACCACACCGGTATGTTTTAGCGCTTTCATGGCGAGTTTACTGACAGATATAAGTAAGAACTTTACACTATTTTATATTAGAAATAGGAGGATGATTGTCCCATAACAAGACGATTGAGAAACAGAAGAACTTATGCAGATCCCAAATACAGATCAGCAGGTACCAGAAGGTAAGGAAAGTTGCTTTTGCATAATATTGCAAAACAAAACGCCAGATAATATGTCTTACCTTATACACCAGGGGTCACCAACGTGGTGCCCGCGGGCAACAGGTAGCCCGTAAGGACCAGATGAGTCGCCCGCTGGCCTGTTCTAAAAATAGCTCAAATAGCAGCACTTACCAGTAAGCTGCCTGTATTTTTTAAATTTTATTTATTTACTAGCAAACTGGTCTCGCTTTGCCCGACATTTTTAATTCTAAGAGAGACAAAACTCAAATAGAATTTGAAAATCCAAGAAAATATTTTAAAGACTTGGTCTTCACTTGTTTAAATAAATGCATTAATTTTTTTACTTTGATTCTTATAACTTTCAGAAAGACAATTTTAGAGAAAAAATACAACCTTAAAAATGATTTTAGGATTTTTAAACAGATATACCTTTTTACCTTTTAAATTCCTTCCTCTTCCATTCTGACAATTTAAATCAATGTTCAAGTAAATTTATTTTTTTATTGTAAAGAATAATAAATACATTTTAATTTAATTCTTCATTTTAGCTTCTGTTTTTTCGACGAAGAATATTTGTGAAATATTTCTTTAAACTTATTATGATAAAAATTAAAAAAAAATATTCTGGCAAATCTAGAAAATCTGTAGAATCAAATTTAAATCTTATTTCAAAGTCTTTTGAATTTCTTTTAAAATTTTTGTTTTGGAAAATCTAGAAGAAATAATGATTTGTCTTTGTTAGAAATATAGCTTGGTCCAATTTGTTATATATTCTAACAAAGTGTAGATTGGATTTTAACCTTTTTAAAATATGTCACCAGAATTCTAAAAGTAATCTTAATCAGGAAAAATTACTAATGATGTTCCATGAATTATTTTTTTAATTTTTTCAAAAAGATTTTATTAGGTAGTTTTTCTCTTCTTTTTTTCGGTTGAATTTTGAATTTTAAAGAGTCGAAATTGAAGATAAACTATGTTTCAAAATTGAATTGTCATTTTTTTTCGTGTTTTTTCCTCTTTTAAACCGTTCAATTAAGTGTAAATATAATTAATTATTAATAATAACATAGAGTTAAAGGTAAATTGAGCAAATTGGCTATTTCTGGCAATTTATTTAAGTGTGTATCAAACTGGTAACCCTTCGCATTAATCAGTACCCAAGAAGTAGCTCTTGGTTTGAAAAAGGTTGGTGACCCCTGTTATACACACACCATAATAATACTCCTATGTTGAGGCACAGTACAATCCATCAAGCGGTGCGGCTTACCAAAATCGTACTAAAACATTATGATATATTTTTGAGCGCCGTGTGTAATGTTCTATATTTTTAATGGAACATATAAAATGTGGGTGTTGTTTACTTGAGTCATATTGCCAACATAGGGCAGTCTACACGTATCTCTCATGTTCGACTGCCATCTACCGGTCACACTTATCATTACACCATGTACCAAATAAAATTGCTTTGAGGCCGGTAAGCGAAACCAGAACTATTCCGTACATTAGGCGCACCGGGTTATAAGGCGCACTGTCGAGTTTTGGGGGGAAAAAATCTTCAGAAAATTCAGACAAGCTAAAATCATCAGCCCGGAGGTTGGGTCTTGGGCGCAGTTGGGTGTTCCAACAGAACAATGACCACAAACGCCCGTCAAAATTGGTAAAGGAATGGCTAAATCAGGCTACAATGAAGGTTTTCCCAAAGTCCTGACTTAAACGTGTGGACAATGCTGAAGAAACAAGTCCATGTCAGAAAAAACCAACACATTTAGCTGAACCGCACCAATTTTGTCAAGAGGAGTGGTCAAAAATTCAAGCAGAAGCTTGTGGATGGCTACCAAAAGCGCCTTATTGCAGTGAAACTTGCCAAGGGACATGTAAGCAAATATTAACATTGCTGTACGTATACTTTTGACCCAGCACATTTGCTCACATTTTCATACAGCGCTGGCAACAAGCTCGCTGAATTCTGATTGGATAAAAGCTTGCACGTAAAATAAGAAACATCGGAGCCTAATATGACAAAAAAGAGAATATGTCAAGAAGAGAATTGGATGACATTTTATATATTTAAAGAAAGTAAATTAAAAATGAAATTACCATTTATCAATTTATGATTATGATTTATGTTGAAGCAACCGTGTGTGTGTGTGTGTTCTTGTATTTCTACCCTTCTTGAGACATCAACAAGGAAAAGCAGCTTCCATATGAGGAGGTGTGAACAAGTTAGGACATAAATCATGGTCCCAATACAGAAAACCATTGCATCTAATAGAGAATGTCTCATTTGCACCCCTGGTGGTGAAATCTATCAAAATAAGGGTGGTCCCAAAAAGGAGGTATTTTTCAAATTGGCTGTGTGTCGGTTTTAAAAGTGCTCCCCCTCTTTTCAACATATGAAATAACAAGTGTGTGTAAAAAATAAATAAAAAAATTGAATAACATATGTAATAACAAGTGTGTGTAAGAAATTGAAATGCGCCCCCTTTGGCCAAAATTGATTTAAAAAAATTAAATAAATATGTAAATAGAGACAGACTGTAATAACTTGAAGTAAATAATGAAGATTAAAAACCAATTACAAACAGAAAATTCAAAAAATAAAAAAATAAACTAAAAGCTTGCCTTTTTCTCACAATGTGTCGACTTTTTTCTTTGAAAAAATTGGGAACAATTTCTCATATTCTTTCTGTCTCTGTAATATTGCAATATTTTCTCGTAAAATTATTACTTTTTTAATGTAAAATTATTACTTTTTAATGCAAAATGGTGACATTTGTCATATAAAATTCTGACTTGTATCACAATATTGCCAATTTTTGTTTGTAAAATTTTGACTTTTGTCATAATTTAGCCAAGTAAAATTCCAATTATTATTATAATATTGCCCAAATTTGCAAGTTTTTTTTATAAAAATTGTGACTTTTGTCGAGTAAAATGATGACTCCTTTCATAAAATTGCCAAAATGTTAAGCTTTTCTTGTAAAATTGCGACTGTTTATGAGTAAAATTCCAACCTTTAGCATAATATTGCACAAATTTTGACTGGCGTTGAGTAAAATGACAACTTTTATTATAACGCTGGCAAAATTTTAAGTTTTTCTTGTGAAACTTTAACTTTACTTTAACTTGAACTTTAAATTGTGACCTTTTTCTTGCGAAATTCCAACTCATTTTTCACAACAAGTTTTTTTTATATTTTCATAGTATGTATATATTATTAATGTTGTAAATACAAATCTTTATATATCTAGAAAGGGTGGTCCTAAAGAGGTAGGCTTTTTTCAGAGGTCTCAAGAATGTGAGAAATACAAGAATGTGTGTGTGTGTGTGTGTGTGTGTGTGTGTGCGTGTGTGTGTTCTTGTATTTCTACCTTTCTTGAGACATCAACAAGGAAAAGTACCTTCCATATGAGGACCGGTGAACAAGTTTGATAACAATTTCTCATATTATTATTTCTGTTTCTGTAATATAGAAATATTATTTCGTAAAAGTATTACTTTTTGATGTCAAATTATTACTTTTTTAATGCAAAATGGTGACATTTGTCCTATAAAATTCAGACTTTTATCACAATAGTGCCAATTGTTTGTTGTTCCTGTAAAATAGTGACATTTTTTTGGTAAAATTATGACTTTTGTCATAATTTTGCCAAGTAAAATTCTGATTATTATTATAATATTGCCCGAATTTTAAAGTTTTCTTATAAAATTGTGAGTTTTGTCGAGTAAATTTACAACTATTTTCATAAAATTGCCAAAATGTTAAGCTTTTCTTGTAAAATTGAGACTGTTTATGAGTAAAATTCCAACTTTTATCATAATATTGCACAAATATTCAGTTTTTCTTGTCAAATTTTGACTTGCGTTGAGTAAAATGACTACTTGTATTACAACACTGCCAAAATTCAAAGTTTTTC
Source organism: Entelurus aequoreus (assembly GCF_033978785.1). Classification (NCBI taxonomy): domain Eukaryota; kingdom Metazoa; phylum Chordata; class Actinopteri; order Syngnathiformes; family Syngnathidae; genus Entelurus; species Entelurus aequoreus. The sequence goes on along the minus strand of NC_084748.1, from coordinate 43,250,741 downwards.
CTGTGAAATTGTGACCTTTTTCTTGTGGAATTCCAACTTATTTTTCACAACAAGCTTTTTTATGTTTGCATCGTACGTATATGTTATCCATGTTGTAAATACAAATCTTTACATATCTAGAAAGGGTGGTCCTAAAGAGGTAGGCATTTCTCGGAGGTCTCAAGAAGGTAACAAATACAAGAATGCTGTCTTTGCACTCACAAGACAACAATTTAGATTTTTGATGGTTAATATAGATTGGCATTATCCTCCTTTCATCCTCATCTAAATCGACGTCTGCAGTTGTCTCAATTTCAGCGGTTAGGATAGATTTGACAGTTTTCTGGACGTTTATTTGATCATTGTTTTATGTGTGGTGTACACTGCATCCAAACTTTAAGTGCAATACAATGTTTCACCTTCTGGGGGCTCTGGACTTATTCCAGCCGCGTTAAGCAAAAGTACCCGAGTTGATGGGAGGATAGGCGAAGGCCAGATTTGACAGGGAACGCCCACATTTGAGGGTTTGTTCCATCCAAAGTGCAAATCTTGGATAAAGGCGTGCAACGGCAGACTTAAGTCATGGAATAGAATGCCGCACAGCCGGAATCCGTGCAGTTGCGCGATTTTTTCCCCGCTTAAGCACGTGGGAGAATAGGGCCCGTATTATTTACAAACTAAGGGCAGGGCCGTAACCAGTATGTGACAAATACCAAGGTCAAAACGTGAAGATCTAAGAGGAGTCATGAGTAATTACCTTGAGCAACAGCATTTCCAGAATTGCAAAAGCTTTTATTGATGGAGAATTATCACATGTTGTCCATCCATCCATCCATTTTCTACCGCTTGTCCCTTTTTTGGGGGGGTCCCGGGGGATGCTGGAGCCTATCTCAGCTGCATTCGGGGTACACCCTGGACAAGTCGCCACCTCATCGCAGTTATATAACCCAATATCTTTGACAATCAGCATGATTTCGCAACGATACTGCATTGCACTGCATATACCACGGGGCTTGTGGCGGTGCCCCGCATGTCTGGATCTCTAAGTTTACATATTAACATTGCTGTACGTATACTTTTGACCTAGCAGATTTGCTCACATTTTCAGTAGACCCATAATAAATTCATAAAAGAACCAAACTTTGTGACCAACAAGTATGTGCTCCAATCACTACATCACAAAAAAATAAGAGTTGTAGAAATGACTGGAAACTCAAGACAGCCATGACATTATGTTCTTTACAAGTGTATGTCAACTTTTGGACCACGACTGTATATCGATCCAACATCGATGTAAAAGGCAATATTTTTATCGATACTAGTAAAAAGAAAGTCGGCAGACCTTGTATGAGCTTTTGCACTTTTAATGAAAAGGACTTCAAAAACTAACGGCGGTCGAGAAAGGTCTTACCAAATGTAAACGCCACAAGACAATATCATTAGTTGCAACACAAAAATTGTCAGCTGCAGCACAGTTGTAAAAGCCACAACAAATTTTAAAAAAAGACAACACAATAATATAACTTATACTTTAAACCACAAACAGATGATTGAAAAAGTACCAAAAAAAAAAGACAGAGTGCTTTACAAAGTTAAAAACAATACCCCGATGACCCATATCCCCCATTATCACATACGTACGCACGGACACAGATACACACACACACACACACACACACACACACACACACACACACACACACACACACACACACACACACACACACACACACACACACACACACACACACACACACACACACATATGCAACTATATGGACCAATGATTGCATGGCTGAGTACAGAGGAGACATGTGAGTAAACACTATCACAGGAGCCATCTGCACCAGGAGGTCATCAGACCATGGCCACCGGGACGCTGACACAAAAGCGCCCCCATAAGCACGGCCGATGACCCCTGAGGCAGATGGCTCATCTGAGGAACGTTGGAAAATAAAAAATAATAAAACTTGTAAAATAGTAAGAACCATGTGTAGAGATAAAGAATAAAATACAAGTAAGACATATGAAGATTAAAATAAAAAAATAAAAATAAAAAAATAAAAATAAAAAAATATATATATGTAGTAAATAAATTATAATTTTCTTTGTTTTTAAAAAAATGTATATTATGTATATAAAGTCAGGAAATATGTCGCATGAGGACTTTGAATATGACCAATGTATGATCCTGTAACTACTTGGTATCGGATTGATACCCAAATTTGTGGTATCATCCAAAACTAATGTAAAGTATCCAAACAACAGAAGAATAAGTGATTACTACATTTTAACAGAAGTGTAGATAGAACATGTTAAAAGAGAAAGTAATCAGATATTAACAGTAAATGAACAAGTAGATTAATAATTCATTTTCTACCACTTGTCCTTTATAATTTTGACAAAATGATAGAATGGAAAATGACACAATATGTTACTACATATGTCAGCAGCTAAATTAGGAGCCTTTGTTTGTTTACTTACTACTAAAAGACAAGTTGTCTTGTATGTTCACTATTTTATTTAAGGATAAACTTGTAATAAGAAACATATGCTTAATGTACCCTAAGATTTTTTGTTGAAATAGAGCCAATAATGCAATTTTTTGCGGTCCCCTTTATTCAGAAAAGTACCAAAAAGTATCGAAATCATTTTGCTACCGGTACCGGTACCAAAATATTGGTATCGGTACAACACTAGTAGGAACCAGCAAGTACACTTTTGATTTAATCTTTTAAACCAACCGAGCCTCAGATGTGAGTGGTGATAAAACCACATTGTTGTCATCATCGGGGCGTCATTCTTTACATTTTATAGATCAGTGAAGAAGACAAATGGCGCACAAACACAAAGGAAATACCTTCAAAGATTACTGTACACGAGAAGTGAAAAAATGAACTGTAAGGGAGTGGTCCTGTTCTTCTGACACATGCTTCGGTCGTTCCGCCGGAGTGACAGAATCTTGCATCACAAACGTGATTAACTTTAATACAAAATACAATTCTTGTCACTTGATGCAAAAAAGAAGCATTTACAACTCATTTTAGATGGGGGGCCACATGGAGAAAAATCTACTCCCAAGTGGGCCAAACTGGTAAAGTCACGGCACGATAACTTCAAAAATAAAGATGGTTTTCTTTGTTTAAGAATAGAACAAGCACATCCTGAAAATGTACAAATCATAATGTTGTTGTTTTTTTTACACTTACAGTCGTGGTCAAATTTTGTGGCCAAACAGCTCCATTTTTGTTTCATCCAGAAAGTCTTATCTTTGTCCATGTGATGTCAGATGAAACAAAAAAATGGAGCTGTTTGGCCACAATACCCAGCAATATGTTTGGAGGGGAAAAGGTGAGGCAAGGAACACCATACCTACCGTCAAGCATGGTGGTGGTAGTATTATGCTCTGGGCCTGTTCTGCTGCCAATGGAACTGGTGCTTTACAGAGAGTAAATGGGACAATGAAAAAGAAGGATTACCTCCAAATTCGTATCATCAGCCCGGAGGTTGGGTCTTGGGTGCAGTTGGGTGTTCCCACAGGACAATGACCCCAAACACACATCAAAAGTGGTAAAGGAATGGCTAAATCAGGCTAGAATTAAGGTTTTAGAATGGCCTTCCCAAAGTCCTGACTTAAACGTGTGGACAATGCTGAAGAAACAAGTCCATGTCAGAAAACCAACACATTTAGCTGAACTGCACCAATTTTGTCAAGAGGAGTGGTCAAAAAATTCAAGCAAAAGCTTGTGGATGGCTACCAAAAGCGCCTTATTGCAGTGAAACTTGCCAAAGGACATGTAAGCAAATATTAACATTGCTGTATGTATACTTTTGACCCAGCACATTTGCTCACATTTTCAGTAGACCCATAATAAATTCATAAAAGAAGCAAACTTCATGAATGTTTTTTGTGACCAACAAGTATGTGCTCCAATCACTCTATCACAAAAAAAATAAAGTTGTAGAAATTATTGGAAACTCAGCCATGACATTATGTTCTTTACAAGTGTATGTAAACTTTTGACCACGACTGTACATGTTGCGGTTAGTAGTATTCTATCTTTATTTGTCGTTATTTATATTTTCTGAATAAATCATGTGATAATGTTTATCAGTCAACTCTTGGTTGCTTTGTTGGGTCTGCTCCTGTCTCCGGTCATGCCCCTGTCTCCCTGAAATGTTTGTCTGCTCTTGAATGGGATTGTGCCGAAAATCTTAATTTCCCCTCGGGGATTATTAAAGTATTTCTGATTCTGATTCTTATTCTGATTATTTTTGCACAAATGTAGCATCATCTCCAAAGATGCAAAGAATTGCTATTGCGACATCCAGTGGACACATTTGGAACAGCTGTTTCTTTCATTTCAAAATTGCAGGTTAATTTTAATACTTAGCAAGATAAAAGCTGTTCGCGGGCCTGATCGTTTGACACCCCTGCTTTAAGAGATCTCTCTTTGAAATAAGAGCACCTGAGCCTCCTTTGAAAGGAGATATAAAGTCATTACCAGCAGACTCTTTCCACACAGGTGTCAAGTAGCTTAACAAAAAACTGTTATGGTTGTCACACTTTGATATTTTGCTCAGCACCTCAGGGTTGCATAAGCCCGGCTTTTCGCAAAACAATTAAACAAGGTGCGCCACTGTCTCTGAATGTTGTGTCAAACGGGGCTAGGCAAACAAGTTTGGGGCCAAACAAGTCAGGACTTAGCGCTCAGTACTGGAAGCAGAAACTCCAACAGGGCTGCCGGTGTGACGAAAGCCACATTTGCTTAATGAGTCAATTGTCGAGGTATACGAGGAAAACTCGCTTTTCTTTCACAAACTGAACCACTTCTTGGAAACGGCACAATAAAGCATACCTGTCAGATGGATTAGGAGATAAACCAAGAAACCGGTTCAGAGCCACGGTAAATGTCTTCACACCAGTTTGATCTCTTAAAAGTCTACCTAGGATGAACCTGGCCAGTGGGTTTGTTGTCCAAACTCATAAAGGATGTTTTGCAGTCATGAGAACGAACATGTTTCATGGCAGTTTTCCAGTTTCATTGTAGACAGGGTTTGATCCACAGCCAGACTTTGACTTGGTAGCTACAGCGACACACTTAGGTAATGCAGCTCTGCTTTTCTAGTTTAGTGGCATAGAATTGGTCTTGTCAGTAACCGACGCCAAAACAAGTGAATAGTGATTACCACACATGGCTTCCTGTGCATTTAAAATGTGACTTTAAGGTTTTACTACTTACGTATAAAATACTACACGGTCTAGCTCCATCCTATCTTGCCGATTGTATTGTACCATATGTCCCGGCAAGAAATCTGCGTTCAAAGAACTCTGGCTTATTAGGCAAGGCAAGGCAAGGCAACTTTATTTGTATAGCGCTTTTCATACACAAGGCAGACTCAAAGTGCTTCACAGACAACAAAGTGAAATGAAAGAAAATAAAAGCAAAATTAAAATGCAGACAATAAAAATAAAAACAGTGCAGACGTTAAAAGTTAAAAGATTAAAAGATTTAGCTGAAAGCTAAGGTGAACATAAAAGTCTTCAGTCTAGTTTTAAAAGTAGTGAGAGTTGGGGAGAGTCTGACATCTTCAGGAAGTTTATTCCAGCTATGTGTTGCATAGTGACTGAATGATGATCTCCCTTGATTTGAGTTTACTCTTGGAACCGCTAACAGATTGGTCTCAGAAGATCTTAGTGATCTAGAGGGCGTATATAGTGGGAGCATATCAGTGATATACTTGGGCCCTAGACCATGTAGTGATTTATATGTGAGCAGGAGGATTTTGAAATCTATTCTCTGATGTACAGGGAGCCAATGTAAGGATTTAAGAATTATTAGTGATTCCCAGAGCCCAAAAAAAGTCTGCGGGCTATAGAGCGTTTTCTATTCGGGCTCCAGTACTATGGAATGCCCTCCCGGTAACAGTTAGAGATGTTACCTCAGTAGAAGCATTTAAATCCCATCCTAAAACTAATTTGTATCATCATCATTATCAGCCGTTGTCAGTCCACTGCTGGACGAAAGCCTCAGCATGTTTCTGCCATAGTGAACGATCTCTAGCTGCTCCCTTCCGTTAATCTGTCGTCTCCAATTAGGGATCTCACATTACACGTTGCCACTCGCAGTTCCCAATGATGGCCTGTATGAACCCAGGGATTCTTAGCACCCCCTGTTCCTTGCCTTAACAAACCGCCATCTTGGTCTGGAGCTCTGGAACTGCTGGGGACTGGGGGCCGTCTTCTTGGCGTACTCTTCATGCTGGTTATTAGCCTACACCTTCCACGCTGGCTTGGTGCGGGTTGGAAGGGGTATTTTATATCAGAGATCCTTCTCCTAGACTAATTGCCTTACTGGGCTGTTGAACTTAGTCTGTCCTGTTGGTTTTCCGCGCCCCAATTACCCAGGGACCCGATCAGCTTTATGGCGCTGACCGCCCGCCAGTCACAAGAGAAGGTGCAAACGGTTCTTTGTGTGCATTTTATAGGCGTTAGTTGGGACTCACTAACCCCACACACAACCTCCCATCTCATGCCTGGATGTAGTTTAACGTCATACCCAAGACATTTGTATACTCTAGCCTTTAAATAGACCCCCTTTTTAGACCAGTTGATCTGCCGTTTCTTTTATTTTCTCCTCTGCCCCCCGCTCCCTTGTGGAGGTGGGGGGGGCACAGGATGTGCTTGCTGTCCAGAGTCGGGACCCGGGGTGGACCGCTCGCCTGTGCATCGGTTGGGGACATATCTGCGCTGCTGACCCGTCTCCGCTCGGGATGGTCTCCTGCTGGCCCCACTATGGACTGGACTCTCATTATTATGTTAGATCCACTATGGACTGGACTTTCACAATATTATGCTAGACCCACTCGACGTCCATTGCATCCGGTCTCCCCTAGAAGGGCGGGGGGTCTCATAGTCATTCACATTGACATCCCACTGGGTTGTGTGTTTTTCCTTGCCCTTATGTGGGCTCTGAACCGAGGATATCGTTGTGGCTTGTGCAGCCCTTTGAGACACTTGTGATTTAGGGCTATATAAATAAACAGTGATTGATTGATTGATTGATTGATTGATTGACATGATCAGTGCAGGTGATAAGTTATAAGCAATCACAAGAACGGTCGAAATCAAGACCACATTTGTGATTGCCTATAACAAGCAAAATCTTGGATGTGAACTTTAAGGGTTCAGTCCAGTTCAGTTTCAGTTTATTTCGAACATGCATACACAATTCCAGTTGTTTCATTACAGCAGTGTTTTTCAACAACTGTGCCAGATACAGTCTGGTGTGTCGTGGGAGATTATGTAATTTCACCTATTTGGGTTAAAAATGTTTTTGGCAAACCAGTAATTATAATCCGCAAATAATGTGCGGTTTTTGAGTGTCGGTGCTGTCTAGAGCTCGGCAGAGTGACCGTGTAATACTCTTCCATATCAGTAGGTGGCAGCCGGTAGCTAATTGCTTTGTAGATGTCGGTAACACGTCGTGTGAGACGACAATGGTTTGTCACGATCCCAATATGCAGGCGACAGCTGGAGGCAATGTGCAGGTAAAAAGGTATCTAATGCTTAAACCAAAAATAAACAAAAGGTGAGTGCCCCTAAGAAAAGGCATTGAAGCTTAAGCTATGCAGAACGAAACTAAAACTGAACTGGCTACAAAGTCAACAAAAACAGAATGCTGGACGACAGCAAAGACTTACAGCAGGGGTCACCAACCTTTTTGAAACCAAGAGCTACTTCTTGGGTACTGATTAATGCGAAGGGCTACCAGTTTGATACACACTTAAATAAATTGCCAGAAATAGCCAATTTGCTCAATTTACCTTTAACTCTATGTTATTATTAATAGTTAATGATATTTACACTTAATTGAACGGTTTAAAAGAGGAAAAAACATGAAAAAAATGACAATTCAATTTTGAAACATAGTTTATCTTCAATTTCGACTCTTTAAAATTCAAAATTCAACCGAAAAAAAGAAGAGAAAAACTAGCTAAATCGAATCTTTTTGAAAAAATTAAAAAAAAGAATTTATGGAACATCATTAGTAATTTTTCCTGATTAAGATTACTTTTAGAATTTTGGTGACATATTTTAAAAAGGTTAAAATCCAATCTACACTTTGTTAGAATATACAACAAATTGGACCAAGCTATATTTCTAACAAAAACAAATCATTATTTCTTCTAGATTTTCAAAAAAATTTTTTTTTAAGAAATTCAAAAGACTTTGAAATTAGATTTAAATTTGATTCTACAGATTTTCTAGATTTGCCAGAATATTTTTTTTGAATTTTAATAATAATAAGTTTAAAGAAATATTTCACAAATATTCTTCGTCGAAAAAACAGAAGCTAAAATGAAGAATTAAATCAAAATGTATTTATCATTCTTTACAATAAAAATTAAAAAAAATTACTTGAACGTTGATTTAAATTGTCAGTAAGGAAGAGGAAGGAATTTAAAAGGTAAAAAGGTATATGTGTTTAAAAATCCTAAAATCATTTTTAAGGTTGTATTTTTTCTCTAAAATTGTCTTTCTGAAAGTTATAAGAATCAAAGTAAAACAATTAATGAATTTATTTAAACAAGTGAAGACCAAGTCTTTAAAATATTTTCTTGGATTTTCAAATTCTATTTGAGTTTAGTCTCTCTTAGAATTAAAAATGTCGGGCAAAGCGAGACCAGTTTGCTAGTAAATAAATACAATTTAAAAAATAGAGGCAGCTCACTGGTAAGTGCTGCTATTTGAGCTATTTTTAGAACAGGCCAGCGGGCACCACGTTGGTGACCCCTGACTTACAGCGTGTGGCGCAGAGACGGCGTCCACAAAGTACATCCGTGGTCATGACAGTACACCTACTTTGAGACAAGAGCTACATTGACGCATGGGTTGGTTATGGTTTAAAGTCATATCCAACAATTGCGACAACGGCTTTTTATCGTCTACTGAGTTGAATTTTTTAATGATTTCTGCTGGTGGTGTGCCTCTGGATTTTTTCAATGCAAAAAAATGCGCTTTGGGTGGCAGGAACCGTTGCTTAGTGCCAGTGAAAGCGATACACAACCTCCTCAGGCCACGACAGAGGTGTCATTCAACTAATTGTAAGTCGATGTATCATCCCAAAAGTTATTAAATATTTTATGAAGGTGTCACGTATTGATATAAACTCCGATACAGGCATTCCTGCCGCATGTTTACTTGTACAAAGCTGGACAGCCAGTTAACATCGAAATATCCTCCAATAAGCACACAAGGTTGGGCTTTTTTTGTATTTTATAGTCAAGTCATATACAAAAGGTAAACATGGTAGGCTATAGGCTACGAGAGCGAGCAACTATACAACAGCTAAGCAAACAATAGCACACAAGCTAGACAAATGTATCCTTAATTAATCGATATTGTAGTCCAAAACAGCACATTGTCAATATCAACAAGTATCACATAATTATAATTCCCTATCATACTTACACATACAAAGTCTCTAACCAGAAGCGTATTAGGAAGTATCCAGTAACAAATGTGTTAACTTAACTTAATTAACTATTGTGGCCACTGGGTGTCTCAAAAAACAAAAAAACAATGACCACTCCACTTCACTTAAAGACAGCATAAGTGCTTTCCAGACTGTTAATAATAAATAGGTTAGTGTCTTTTGATACCAACCGTTGTACTCGTTGACTAATTTTACTTGATCAAACCTTTTCTAACATTCCACACTCCAAAATAATAAAAGTTTGTATGATACTAGATCAATATCGGTATCGGCCAATACTTAAGGCTCCAATACCAATATCGTATCGGAAGTTAAAAAAAAAAAAGAAGTTGGGACAGCTCTATTTGAAACTACACAATCTTATATTTTTCTTACCAAAGTCTAGATTGTAGTATCCTGCTTGCAGACTTAATCTGTTGGATACTAGATCAAAATGATCCAAATGTTTTAAAATGACACTTTTGCAATGTTTTAAGACACTGTAGTCTGTGAGATGGGTTAATTGTTACTTGTACTGTCATATTGTAATAAAATAAATTCATTAATGAATAACAGCAGAGGTTGACCCTTTTTTAATAAAGCCTGAGGTTAAAAAAATAAACAAAAACACTAACGTAGTTTTTGGGTGTCTTAGAATAGTTGACTATCTGACGATTCGATTCCGAGGAGTCTGACTATTAACCTCGGATATTGAGCATGGCTCGAGACAGGAGCAGACCCAACAAAGCAACCAAGAGAGCCGCCCACCAACTCTCGGCCATGCTAAATAACACTTTGCAAGATTCGGTTTGAATCGAGGACCATGTCGAATTGAGAATCGATTTTGAATTGAATAGTCACTGTGCAGGGAATCGTGATCAGATCAAATCGTTACGTACCCAAAAGATTAACCCGCTTACTGATTACCCAAAATATGCGAAGATGTTCAATGATAACGATATCTTGATTCTGGAGAGGCTGATAGCCGTCCGTTGAGTGTCTCCTTATTGACTCCCGATGGCGCGGTAACTAGTTGTGGAATGCTGGGCCCGATTTAAAAAAATATATATTTTATTGAGTCCCCCCTCGGCAGCTGTTATCCTGACCCCCGACAAATGTTTGTCGAATTTCAAGGGTGAATACGATGGCTGAAAAGGGGCTATTTTTGACGGGAAAATCAATATATCAATCAAAGTTTATTTATATAGCCCTAAATCACAAGTGTCTCAAAGGGCTGCACAAGCCACAACGACATCCTCGGCTCAGATCCCACATCAGGCCAAGAAAAAACTCAATGGGATACAATGAGAAACCTTGGAGGGGACCGCAGTTGTGGGGACCCCCCGCCCCCTGGGCGACCGGTGCAATGGACGTCGAGTGGATCTAGTTACCGTAATTTCCGGACTATAAGCCGCTACTTTTTCCCCTCGTTCTGGTCCCTGCGGCTTATACAAGGGTGCAGCTTATTTGCGGCCTGTTCTTCTCCGACACCGACGAAGAGGATTTCGGTGGTTTTAGTACGCAGGAGGAAGACGATGACACAATGATTAAAGACTGACTTTTCATATACCGGTAGGCTGGTTATTTTGATAACGTACAGGCGAGCACTTTGTATTACTTTGCACCGTTGTATTATTTGTACTCTGCACGAATGCTGTTTGCCATGTCAAAGATGTGAAAGTTTGAATGAATGATTGAAAGATTTATTGTTAATAAATGGGACGCTTTGCGTTCCCAAACAGTCATCTCTGTCCCGACAATCCCCTCTGTGGTAGCAGGATCCCCTATATACTACGGTAATTACACATCAAAACCCTGCGGCTTATAGTCGGGTGCGGCTTATATATGGAGCAATCTGTATTTTCCCCTAAATTTAGCTGGTGCGGCTTATAGTCAGGTGCGGCTTATAGTCCAGAAATTACGGTAATATTGTGAGAGTCCAGTCCTTAGTGGATCTAAAATAATAGTGTGAGAGTCCAGTCCATAGTGGATCTAACATGATAGTGTGAGAGTCCAGTCCATTGTGGATCTAACGTAATAGTGTGAGAGTCCAGTCCATAGTGGATCTAACATAATAGCGTGAGAGTCCAGTCCATAGTGGATCTAACATAATAGTGTGAGAGTCCAGTCCATAGTGGATCTAACATAATAGCGTGAGAGTCCAGTCCATAGTGGATCTAACATAATAGTGTGAGAGTCCAGTCCATAGTGGATCTAGCATAATAGTGAGAGTCCAGTCCGTAGTGGATCTAACATAATAGTGTGGGAGTCCAGTCCATAGTGGATCTAACATAATAGTGTGAGAGTCCAGACCATAGTGCATCTAACATAATAGTGTGAGAGTCCAGTCCATAGTGGAGCTAACATAATAGTGAGAGTCCAGTCCATAGTGGATCTAACATCATAGTGTGAGAGTCCAGTCCATAGTGGATCTAACATAATAGTGTGAGAGTCCAGTCCATAGTGGATCTAACATAATAGTGTGAGAGTCCAGTCCATAGTGGATCTAACATAATAGTGTGGGAGTCCAGTCCATAGTGGATCTAACATAATAGTGTGAGAGTCCAGTCCATAGTGGATCTAACATAATAGTGTGAGAGTCCAGTCCATAGTGGATCTAACATAATAGTGTGAGAGTCCAGTCCATAGTGGATCTAACATAATAGTGTGGGAGTCCAGTCCATAGTGGATCTAACATAATAGTGTGAGAGTCCAGTCCATAGTGGATCTAACATTATAGTGTGAGAGTCCAGTCTATAGGGGATATAACATAATAGTGTGGGAGTCCAGTCCATAGTGGATCTAACATAATAGTGTGAGAGTCCAGTCCATAGTGGATCTAACATAATATTGTGAGAGTCCAGTCCATAGTGGATCTAACATAATAGTGTGAGAGTCCAGTCCATAGTGGATATAACATAATAGTGTGAGAGTCCAGTCCATAGTGGATCTAACATAATAGTGTGGGAGTCCAGTCCATAGTGGATCTAACATAACAGTGTGAGAGTCCAGTCCATAGTGGATCTAACATAATAGTGTGGGAGTCCAGTCCATAGTGGATCTAACATAATAGTGTGGGAGTCCAGTCCATAGTGGATCTAACATAATAGTGTGGGAGTCCAGTCCATAGTGGATCTAACATAATAGTGTGAGAGTCCAGTCCATAGTGGATCTAACATCATAGTGTGAAAGTCCAGTCCATAGTGGATCTAACATGATAGTGTGAGAGTCCAGTCCATAGTGGATCTAACATAATAGTGTGAGAGTCCAGTCCATAGTGGATCTAACATAATAGTGTGAGAGTCCAGTCCATAGTGGATCTAACATAATAGTGTGGGAGTCCAGTCCATTGTGGATCTAACATTATAGTGGGAGAGTCCAGTTTATAGTGGATCTAACATAATAGTGTGAGAGTCCAGTCCATAGTGGATCTAACATAATAGTGTGGGAGTCCAGTCCATTGTGGATCTAACATTATAGTGGGAGAGTCCAGTTTATAGTGGATCTAACATAATAGTGTGAGAGTCCAGTCTATAGGGGATCTAACATAATAGTGTGGGAGTCCAGTCCATAGTGGATCTAACATTATAGTGGGAGAGTCCAGTTTATAGTGGATCTAACATAATAGTGTGAGAGTCCAGTCTATAGGGGATCTAACATAATAGTGTGGGAGTCCAGTCCATAGTGGATCTAACATTATAGTGGGAGAGTCCAGTTTATAGTGGATCTAACATAATAGTGTGAGAGTCCAGTCTATAGGGGATCTAACATAATAGTGTGGGAGTCCAGTCCATAGTGGATCTAACATCATAGTGTGAGAGTCCAGTCCATAGTGGATCTAACATCATAGTGTGAGAGTCCAGTCCATAGTGGATCTAACATCATAGTGTGAGAGTCCAGACCATAGTGGATCTAACATAATAGTGTGAGAGTCCAGTCCATAGTGGATCTAACATAATAGTGAGAGAGTCCAGTCCATAGTGGATCTAACATAATAGTGAGAGAGTCCAATCCATAGTGGATCTAACATAATAGTGAGAGAGTCCAGTACATAGTGGATCTAACATAATAGTGTGAGAGTCCAGTCCATAGTGGGGCCAGCAGGAGATCATCTTGAGTGGAAACAAGTCAGCAGAGCAGAGACGTCCCCAACTGATGCACAGATGAGTGGTCCACCCCGGGTCCCGACTTTGAACAGCTAGCGTCTCATCTGCCGTCACCTAATAACCTCTCTACGCAGGACAGGGGGGCAGAGAAGAAAAGAGATGGCAGATCAACTGGTCTAAAAGGGGGGTTTATTTAAAGGCTATTGTATACATTAATGCGACTTCTTGAACAGGTGCGGTAGAAAAACGGATGGATGGATTATCTGAGAGCCAGATGCAGTCATCAGGAGAGCCACATCTGGCTCGAGAGCCACAGGTTCCCTAACCCCTGTAGTAGACTAACACTGTGAAAACCTGCAAGGACTGAAGGAATGTGCAAACTGTAAAGAAATGTCTCGAACTCAGATCTCCAGAATGGGAAGATCTCCAGCCAGCGCTCGGTAAAACAACAGGTCTGCGTTCAACAATGACAAGTGAAATCCTTATCTGATCTCTAACTGGTGACGATAGTCAAAACAGAGGAAGAGGAGGAGGAGGAGGAGGAGGAGGAAACCTTCGGGCCAGAAAGAAAAGGTGAGAGATAATAACTAATTCCACCAGTTTATCCAGCTGAGGAACAATCAGAGGCGTCATTCAGCAGTTGGAACACAAAGACACTGCTTGCTGTCGTTAACTTTTAACTGATTCTTACATTTGGCAAGAGTTTATTCAAATGAGTTGCATTCCTGGCCACGGGCCGAGCTTCAAAGCACAGTCGGAGAATGTTGCTCTGGGGTTGTATAGTTTGAAGCCTTTTCAAATACCCTTTTTGAAGTTTTCTCTTAGCCTCCATTATCCATTCTAACATCACTTTGGTTATGTGTTTGGGGTCATTGCCATTGTCTTCCTTCTCGTGATTTTTAACATTCACTCGGTGCCGTGCAGCCGCCGCATTTACAGTGGCGGTCAAAAGGTTACATACACTTGTGAAGGACATAAGGTCATGGCCGTCTTGAGTTTCCGATCATTTCTACAACTCTTACACTACCGTTCAAAAGTTTGGGGTCACATTGAAATGTCCTTATTTTTGAAGGAAAAGCACTGTACTTTTCAATGAAGATAACTTTAAACTAGTCTTAACTTTAAAGAAATACACTCTATACATTGCTAATGTGGTAAATGACTATTCTAGCTGCAAATGTCTGGTTTTTGGTGCAATATCTACATAGTTGTATAGAGGCCCATTTCCAGCAACTATCACTCCAGTGTTCTAATGGTACAATGTGTTTGCTCATTGGCTCAGAAGGCTAATTGATGATTAGAAAACCCTTGTGCAATCATGTTCACACATCTGAAAACGGTTTAGCTCCTTACAGAAGCTACAAAACTGACCTTCCTTTGAGCAGATTGAGTTTCTGGAGCATCACATCTGTGGGGTCAATTAAACGCTCAAAATGGCCAGAAAAAGAGAACTTACATCTGAAACTCGACGGTCTATTCTTGTTCTTAGAAATGAAGGTTATTCCACAAAAGTGTTTGGGTGACCCCAAACTTTTGAACGGTAGTGTATACTTTTGACCCAGCAGATTTGCTCACATTTCCAGTAGACCCATAATAAATTCATAAAAGAACCAAACTTCATGAATGTTTTTTTGTGCTCCGATCACTCTAACACAAAAAAATGTAGAAATGATTGGAAACTCAAGACAGCCATGAGATTATGTCCTTTATAAGTGTATGTAAACTTTTGAGCACGACTGTAAAGGGGCGAATAAGATAGCTGAAAAGGGGCTATTTTCCGACAAATACAATATATTTTTTTACGTTAAAATATGCTGCGAATAGATGTGTGCTCCAGAGTCCCAAAAAAAGCAAGTATGGATGGATGGACTGTAAATTCCGATGCATGATTAGGTGGACCAGACAGGTTTAATTACCTGTCTCACACGCCTATACTAGTCCTTGGTGAAATGTGCCCTGGCAGCTATTCCACATGAAAAGAGTGAAGTGGAACTCCACGCCCGGTGTGATGTCACACCACAGGTGCTTTGCAGCATTGTTTGCCAGCCACTCCCACAAGACGTCTATAAAATCCCGCTTCCCCGGGCCGATCGGGGCCATCTCCTGCTCTCCTCACTCAGGGCTGAACAAGTGTTTAAGGGAATCGTCGACGCAACATTAAGTCACCATGTCAAACCGCAGCGGAATGTCATCGTATTCCCTCTCCTCTACGCCGGTCCGACGGGCCACCAGCATGTACGCCGGCTCCAGCGGTAGGAGCACGAAGATGTCCTATGGCTCCGGCGGGATGTCCTATGGCTCTGGTGGGATGTCCTCGGGCATGGGCATGGGCATGGGCATGGACCTGGGGTCGTGGGCCACCGGAGGAACGGTGGACGGCACCTTCTCCGTCTGCGGCAGCGAGAAGGTCACCCTGCAGAATCTCAACGACCGCCTGTCCACTTACCTGGACAAGGTGCGCTCCCTGGAGACCGCCAACGCCCAGCTGGAACGTCAGATCCGCGAGTGGTACGACAGGCAGAGCCCCACAGTGAGAGACTACAGCAAGTACGAGATAATCATTGCCGAGCTGCGCAAAAAGGTGAGTGATAGAAATAGAAATCCCATATTATCCGATCATTATTATTATTATTATTATTACTATATTACATATAATTCATGTCCCTGCTTTAGATTAGTGCTGCTGCCCAGGACAATGCCAGGTTGATGCTGCAGATTGACAATGCCAGACTGGCAGGAGAGGACTTCAGAATCAAGTAAGGATTTTTTTTTAATTAGTTTTGTTCTACTAATAAAAATCAAATTTGGAAAATTGACATATATTTGTGCAAAACCGACACGGTTATTGCTGACTACACTCAGATAAAGCAAGCAAATCGCAATAAACGTTTTAAATAAGATTACATCTAAAATTGTACATTGCCCTGCAGGGAAATAAAGGTTTCCGTAGCAACAAGGGTGTTTACAGTACACATAGAATCATTAAGAATTAATTTTAAAAAAAATTTAAATTTTTTTTTAAAATTAATTCAAAATAAAAAAATATATACAGAGGAAAAGTAAAATTTTTTTTTTTCCGCAGACTGGTTTAACCGGCCCGCGGGATGAGTTTGCTAAATAACTGCAGGGAAATAAAGGTTTCCTGCAGGTAAATAAAGGTTTCCGTAGCAACAAGGGTGTTTACAGTACACATAGAATCATTAAGAATTAATTAAAAAAAAAATAAAAAAATAATCAAAAAATAATTAATTCAAAATAAAAAAAATATACAGAGGAAAAGTCAATTTTTTGCGCATTGTTCATTTTAAAAAGTACATATCTAAATATGCTAGACCAGGGGGTGTCAAACGTACGGCCCACAGGCCGGTTTTTGCTAAATAACTGCAGGGAAATAAAGGTTTCCTGCAGGGAAATAAAGGTTTCCATAGCAACAAGGGTGTTTACAGTACACATAGAATCATTAAGAATTAATTTAAAAAAAACATATTTTTTAAATTCAAAAAGAATTAATTCTAAATAAAAAAAATATACAGAGGAAAAGTCAATTTTTTGCGCATTGTTCATTTTAAAAAGTACATATCTGAATATACTGGACCAGGGGGGTGTCAGACGTACTGCCCTCGGGGCCGGGTAAGGCCCGCGGACAGGTTTAACCAGCCCGCGGGATGAGTTTGCTAAAAATAACAATGAGCCGAAATGTTTCAATGAAAGAAACTGCTGTTCTAAATGTGTCCACTGGATGTCGCAATAGCTATTATTTGTATCTTTGTAGATGATGCTACATATGTAAAAAAAATAAATAAACCACGAGGCAAATGAGAAAACGACATAAATAACATCTGTCATTTGATTTTAATATTATTATTGTACCTTAATGGATTGAAAATGAACACCAATGAGTTGACTGACGAACATTATCACATCATTTAATCAGAAAGTATAAATAACGCCAAATAAAGATAGAATACTACTAACCGCAAAAAAAACAACAACAACATTATGATTTGTACATTTTCAGAATGTGCTTGTTCTATTTTTAAACGAAGAAAACAATCTTTTTTTTTAAGTTGTCGTGCTGTGATTTTACCAGTCTGGCCCACTTGGGAGTGGATTTTTCTCCGATCTAAAATGAGTTTGACACCCCTGTACTAGACAGTAATGATTAGGGGAGGTTTACCATATATAACACAATCTATTTGTTGAATTGATTCAAAACAAGCATTGCTATTCTTATAAGGTCAGAGTTGTCGACAAAGTTATTTTATTAGAGATTGGAGTGGGGGAAAAAAGTAATTGGTAGATCTATTTGTTGAATCATTTAATTGTGCCGTACAGACGTTAAAAGGCGGACAAACTGGTCAAACCTGTTTGGGCTTAGTTTTCCACTGGTCAAAGTTCCAACTCCCTAACGTGAATGCCCTGCTCTGTGTTTTGATAAGGTACGAGAACGAGATGGCCGTGCGCATGTCCGTGGAGGCGGACATCGCCGGACTGCGCAAGGTCGTGGACGACCTGACCGTCGCTCGTGCCGACCTGGAGATGCAAGTGGAGGGTCTGACTGAAGAGCTCGGGTACCTGAAGAAGAACCACGCCGAGGTGACACCTTGACTAAAAGCCCCGGGAATTGTGTTTGGGGTTGGGCTGATTCTATACACACTCCTTCAATGTAAAGTTGACTTTAGATTATTTCTACTGGCACTTTTGAAGGACCCGTTTAGACGGCCCAGTTTACGGTCATAGCTGAGAGGAAGACGGATCACATGATTGTGTTCGTAACAATGCCTCCAAGAGGAACTCTAGTTTGCCTAAACTAACAGCAAGTCCAGTTTATGGTCATAGCTTAGAGGAAGACGGATCACATGAGTGTGTTCGCACCAATGCCTCCAAGAGGAACTCTAGTTTGCCTAAACTAACAACAAGTCCTGTTTGGACAGTCTTCTGTGTCCACAAGTTGTGTACCTTTTTTTTACAAGCCAACAATTGATAAAACCAATGACTAATTTATGGTGAGGTTAAATAAATCGATTTATGAAGAGTTCCGGACAATATGGACCGCCTTTGAGGTGTGTATTTGTTTAACATGCAACAATTTATAGTCTTTTGAACTGGAGCATCGGAAATAAGCTAATATTGACATGTTGACTTATAGGCGTTGAGGAAATTAGCTTAGTTAAACATCCTGATGTTTTTCCAAGGAAATGTTCACTCTCTTGATTGTGCTGAACTAGCTTGAATCAATACTGGGGGTTTGACCAAAAAAAGCCACCTAAATGAATATATAGCTTTTGAATATTTGTCGTTTTAACCTTAGTACTTTGTTTTGCCTGCCTTTGACCGTACGTCTGTTTTGCCTCCCATAGGAGCTCGCAGCCTTGCGAAACCAAGTGAACTCCAGCTCTGTCAACGTGGAAGTGGACGCAAGACCTCAGGAGGACATGTCCAGGACCCTCGACGAGATCAGGCGGCAGTATGAGGCCATCACTGAGAAAAACCGCCGCGACATGGACAACTGGTATAAAGCAAAGGTCAGCAAAGCAACCTCGCAATTTGTTCTTGTGCCTGCTAACGGAAACGTCGAATGATTTTCTCGAACTATTTATTTACACCCGACAGTTTGACGAGCTGAACAAGCAGGTTTCAAACAGCACGCAAGTCCTCCAGACCTCCCGCAGTGAAATTAGTGAGCTGCAAAGGACTCTGCAGGCCCTGCAGATTGAACTGCAGTCCCAGCTTAGCCTGGTAATAACACGACTCATACGTAGCACACACATCTCTCCATCATCAAAATCAGACGGTAAGACTCATCTTATTTTTGTCTTGACAGAAATCGGCCGTGGAGAGTCAGTTGGCAGAGACCGAGTCTCGTTACAGCTTGCAGCTGAGCCAGCTCCAGGCCATGGTCAACGGCCTGGAGAACGAGCTCAACAATATGAGGTTGGAGATCGAGAGACAGTCATCGGAATACCAGATGTTGCTCGACATCAAGACCAGGCTGGAGTTGGAGATCGCCGAGTACAGAAGACTGCTGGACGGGGAGAGCGTGAAGTAAGAGAGCTCTCACTTCTAACTAAAACCATGCAAAGTAAAGAACAAGGAGACAGCAGTAACATTGACTTGTTTCCTTGCTTGCAGGACCGTTCAAATTGTCAAAGAAATAAAAGGTAAGTTGATGGTTGTTATTTTTTTTTTTTTTGGTATACCCTACATTGTACTAATTTCTTGTTTTCTTATTTTCCTGCAGCCCAACCAGTTATAACCCAGAGAAAGAGAGTGGTGATTGAGGAGATCATTGATGGAAAGGTGGTCTCTCGCACAGAAGACGTGGATTCACAGGTCATCTCAAAGTAGACCGGATCCCAACAGACCTGAGTTAAATACTAAGCTTCAAAAGAACATCGGAATTATTTGATCTCCAAGAAGAAATGTTTTGGATTCTAAATTCAGTTGCCAAACTTCACAAAAGAAATGAACCAATCAGGTCTGAAATCTGGCTCATGCTACTTTGAAAATTGCCAATAAAAAATATTGGTGCGAGAAAAACTGTGTTTGAAATGTTTTTTTTTTGGTATTATTGATTCAATAATGGGTGAGAAATTAACATTTAATTTTAATTAGTAAACAGCAGCACAAAGGATGTTTAGTGGATAGTATGATTGGGTGGTACTCAAAATGTTGGTATCTGTCCAATACCAAGCAGGGCCGGCCCGTGGCATAGGCCGTATAGGCAAATGCTAAGGGCGGCGTCCATCAGGGGGCGCCACGCCAGTGCCACAAATGTTGGAGAAAAAAAAAAAAGAAAAAAAAAAGTTGGTTCTATTATTTCTAAATACAAAAAATAATCCCACGTTAATTAAAATGCAAAGTAAAGCCTATTTAATAGAAATATTATTTGTCACAACATTACACCCCCCCCCCCCCCCCCCCCCCCCCCCCCCCCCCGCACGGTGCGCCCCCTCCCTTCCCGTATCATGACTCTTTTTGGACTCACCACATCAAGAAAATAAACACAAGATGTCAAAACGGCCAAAACTGTCAGGTGCCAAGGGAAGAAAAAAGAGAAAAGAAGAGGAGGAGAAACGAGAAAAAGACAGAGGTAGCAGGGAGGTAACGTTAGCCTACATGAAATTCTTTGTCTGTTACAGAATGTGATAGTAACCTGGCTTTTTAGCATTAAGCTAATGTTACATGATTCGACAATTGCTAAGTTCTGTTTTAACGTCGGGTTAATATTGTGGAGGGGGCTAATCGTTATGGAAAATAATAATGTAACGTTAGGTAATTACAGTACTCCCACCTTACATTCCTCAGGGACATGTGTATTAGATCTTTTAAGCAGGTGTTTTTTGTTTACATTTTTATTGCCTTCTGGTTAGCTAATGTTTGCCCTGCAGGTAATAGTCACTTTTCCACCCCTTTATATATTAGGTATAGTTGTAAGCCTAGTTGTTAAAGTGCACACCATTAATGTTAATTAAGCAATATTACATGAGAGGGAATGCTGTTTTTTAATTTTGAGCACTGCTGTGATTCGGTTAAAGATAATCATAACATAACATTCTCATATAATATGTTCATTTGCTTTCTTTAAGTAAAAAAAAGGTCAAAGACAAAGCTATTCGGTTTCTCGTGAGTATATACACTTCACTGCCGATGTGGGGGGGTGCCACCTAAAATCTTGCCTAGGGCGCCAGATTGGTTAGGGCCAGGCCTGATACCAAGGCAGGACAGTATAAGCAGTATAAGCACAAAATACAATATATTGCCAAAAGTATTTGGCCACTCTGTGACGACCGGGTCGCATAGTGATGCGGATGTTGTTCTCCCAACATGACTGCGGGTCCATAAAGACATGGATGACAGAGTCTGGTGTGGATGAACTTGACTGGCCTGCACAGAGTCCTGACCTGAACCCGGTAGAACACCTGCAGTGTGTTTTCACTAGCAAAGCTGGACAGCCAGCTCACATATTCATGTCCTCCAATATGCACACAAGGTTTGTCTTTTCTCGTATTTTGGTCGGCTAATTTTCAAAGTGTAAACATTGTAGGCTACAGGCTACTAACAGCTATGCACACAATAGATACAAGATAGACATACGTAATAAGCGTCCCTAATTTAACAATATTGCGGTCTAAAAATAATCGTAGTCGCATATTACTTACAGATACAAAGTCTCCAAGGCAGAAGCGTATTAGAAAGTGTCCACTAACAAACAAATGTCTCTACATCATTCAACTTCCTGCGTCGAGGGCCGGATCAGGCCCTCGAACAGGTTTTGTTCGGGGGATGAGTTTGTTAAGTGTAAAAATGTACCTGAAATTTTTGAATGAATGAAACTGCTGTTCTAAATGTGTCCACTAGATGTCGCAATTGCGATTCTTTGTATCTTTGAAGATGATGCTACGTATGTACAAAATAAACCACGTGATTACCAAACTCCATAAATAACATTTGATTTTGATTTTTTTTTTAATTATCTTGATAGATTGAAAATTAACACCAATGAGTTGACTGATGAACATTATCACATCATTTATTCAGAAAATATAAATAACGACAAATAAATTATTCACCACAACATTTAAGTGTAAAAAAAAAAGAAGCCCAACAACATTATGACGTGTACATTTGTGCTTGTTCTATTTTCAAACAAAGAAAACAATCCGAAGTTGTCTTTATTTTTAAGTTATCGTGCCGTGATTTTACCAGTCTGCCCACTTGGGAGTAGATTTTTCTCCATGTGGCCCCCCCCCCCCCCCCCATCTAAAATGAGTTTGACACCCCTGATCTTAGAGACAGCATAATACCTTCCTAAGACAATAATAATAATAATAATAATATATTTTACAGCCCTTTGAGACACTTGTGATTTAGGGCTATATAAATAAACATTGATTGATTGATTGATTGATTTTATTTGTAAAAAGCACTTTACATTGCGCAAACAACCTCAAAGTGCTACAGTGTATTAAAAAAAAAAAAAAAAGATAATATAAATAAATGAAAATAAAAACTAGAACTAGCACGCATATATGTAAAAAAAAAGGCTTTTTTTATATAAAGAAGGGTTTTTAAGCCTTTTTTATAAGCATCCACAGTCTGTGGTGCCCTCAGGTGGTCAGGGAGAGCGTTCCACAGACTGGGAGCGGCGGAGCATAAAGCCCGGTCTCCCAGACGGTTGATAAAAAATAGGTTGGTGTTTTACATCCCTGCCGTTGTTCTCTGTTTGGCAAATTTCACTTGATCACATAAAAAAATGAATAAAAGTATGTATGTTTTTTGCCGATATTGTGTAAGATTACATTTAATTGTTTGCTCCCAACTTGGTACGCTTGTATTTCTATCAGTCAGGGTGCATTTTAAAGTGAAATTTAGCACACCACATCAGTCTCCTCACTCATCTTAAGTGACGTTAATTAGAATCAATTAACAGCAATAAACAAGGGACGACTGTTTTAGATAAAAAGGTATGTTAAAATGTGCATTTATCCATTTAAATTCAAGAAAAAATAAATTCATCTTTCATAACATAATTTTTGTCAATATGTGTGTACGTGTGTGCGTGTGTGTGTGTGTGTGTGTGTTCTTGTATATCTACCCTTCTTGAGACATCAACAAGGAAAAGTAGCTTCCATATGAGGGGGTGTGAACAAGTGATGACATAAATCATGGTCCCAATACGGAAAACTATTGCATCTAATAGAGAATGTCTCATTTGCACCCCTGGTGGTGAAATCTATCAAAAGTAGGGTTGTCCCAAAAAGGAGGGATTTTTCTAATTGACTGTGTGTCGGTTTTAAAAGTGCTCCCCCTCTGGCCAACATATGAAATAACAAGTGTGTGTAAAAATTTCAAGTGCTCCCCCTCTGGCCAACATATACAATAACAAGTGTGTGTAAAAAATGTAATCGCGCCCCTTTTGGCCAAAATTGATTTTTTTAAAAAAAATAAATAAATATGTATATAGAGACATACTTTAATAACATGAAGTAAATAATAAATATTGTTAAACAATTACAAACAAAAAATTCAACAACAAAAAAATAACTAAAAGCTTGCCTTTTTATATTTGCATAGTATGTATATATTATTAATGTTGTAAATACAAATCTTTATATATCTAGGAAGGGTGGTCCTAAAGAGATAGGCATTTTTCGGAGATCTCAAGAAGGTAACAAATACAATAAAATGTGTGGGGGGGGGGGGGGGGGGGGGGGGGGGCAAGAGAGAGAAACATAACTTGGATTAAAATTATTTCTGATGAAAAAACTGTTGTCTGCTTATATTGTAGGAAATTTCGAATGTGGACATTTGTGAAAGAAAGGCGACGCAGTAAGAAAGTGTAATTTTGGTATTTATTTGTTGTATTTATGTACATAACAAATGCATATAGATTGGTTTTACACATGTATATATATGTTTATCTCTGCATTCAAAGTATAACTCAATCCCCTGTTTGAGCTCTCAGCTGCTCTTGTGACTGAAATATACTGACATCTAGAGGACATCTAGAAGACTGAGTTAAACTGTCTCTCTGTGTAAGTGTAATATTCTGTGTATATATATATATATATATATATATATATATATATATATATATATATATATATATATATATATATATATATATATATATATATATTCACCGTACAAACATACATATACACATACATGTACATATACATTCACCGTACAAACATACATATACACATACATGTACATATACATTCACTGTACAAACATACATATACACATACATGTACATATACATTCACTGTACAAACATACATATACACATACATGTACGTATACATTCACTGTACAAACATACATGTACATATACATTCACCGTACAAACATACATATACACATACATGTACATATACATTCACTGTACAAACATACATATACACATACATGTACATATACATTCACTGTACAAACATACATATACACATACATGTACATATACATTCACTGTACAAACATACATATACACATACTGTACATATACATTGACTGTACAAACATACATATACACATACTGTACATATACATTCACTGTACACACATACATATACACATACTGTACATATACATTCACTGCACAAACATACATATACACATACATGTACATATACAGTAACTGTACAAACATACATATACACATACATGTACATATACATTCACTGTACAAACATACATATACACATACTGTACATATACATTCACTGTACAAACATACATATACACATACTGTACATATACATTCACTGTACAAACATACATATACACATACATGTACATATACAAGTACACATACATACATACTCTCATGCATATAATCACGTTTCATCAAACATATATTAACGTTGTTACCCTAGGGTAAACTGGGCAACACATGGCACACTGACAAAGCTTAACCTATTGTTACTATAACAATCTACAAGGTTAATATAGTTCGCTTCTCTTTCTTCCCCTCAATTTATCTGCTTTCTTTTGTATTTCAAGTTATCATTACGTATATGTATTGTTGCATTTGAAACAACTGTATTGTTGATAATAGAGGTAATTATTGTTATTATTAATCATCAATAGTGCTATTTCTATTGGTATTTGTATTGCTCCATTTGTAGTGTAAAAATGTTCCTTGTCATTTCTGTGTTAATATTTCACTAACTGCTTCTTTGCTATCACGTTTACTATCACATTTGTACATATCCTATTTGCTGATGCTGTTCTGTTGTTGTTATTATGTTTGTTGTTATTGTCTCTCTGTCTTATCCCCCTCTTGTCCCCACAATTCCCCCCTCCGTCTTCCCTTTTCTCTCTTTCTATCCCCTCCTGCTCCGGCCCGGCTGCACCAAATGATAATACAAATCCATTTCATAAAGTCAAATACAAATAAGGCAACAAGAGAAGTATCCCACACTTCTCTTTTGTAAAGTAAATTCGTACAGCCGATATGGGCATCTACATCAACTATATGATTGGCCTAAATAAAAAAAATTTAAAATTAAAAAAATATATTATCTTAAAATGCAACTTTGACTACAGTGTCAGTTGCTATGTAGAGTGGCGCTTTCCTTCATTTTCAGCAGACTGTATTGCAAAATAATTCATTCGGGGGTTTTTTTTGGTTTGCTAGCATGAACATATTGCTGAATGTTTTTTAACAACAACAAAAAAACACAAGAAACAATGAACGCGTGCAGGGCAGGCTGCATAAAGAAGCCTGATTGGCAACCTGGAACAGGTGTGCTCAGATTGGCAACCTGGAACAGGTGTGCTCAGATTGCCAATCAAGGACAGGTGTGGGACACAGCGCTGGGGCCAAAGTAATGAGGCAAACAGGAAATACCACGGAAAATAAGAGCACTGGAAAAGACACAATACCAAACACAGTAAAGAAAATAAAGTCCCCACTTGTCATGAAATTCATCAATCAATCAATCAATCAATGTTTATTTATATAGCCCTAAATCACGAGTGTCTCAAAAGTTCACGACATGACCGAGTGTTTACCATTCAGCAAAATCACACCTTAACTTCCACGGAAGAAAAAGTGAAATTTGTGTTATCTTTTATCGTGCAAAATGTTGTGTTTAAGGAAAAACATATCAAATTTAAGTGTAACTAAGGCCCCAGAGAACTTGTTTCTGCTGACCTCTGCTGTATGTGGACCTTAATTAATAGTTTTAATCACTCCAGGTCCCAACTTTGACAATTAAGTCATTAGTTTTTCATTTGGTGGTAAAACTATGCAAATCAGCTGTCCACTACAGCAGTGTTTTTCAACCACAGTGCCGCGGCAGCTAGTGTCGTGAGATACTGTCTGGTGTGCCGTGGGAAATGATGCAACTTCACCTATCCATCCATCCATTTTCTACCGCTTGTCCCTTTTGGGGTCGCGGGGGGTGCTGGAGCCTATCTCAGCTGCATTCGGGCGGAAGGCGGGGTACACCCTGGACAAGTCGGCACCTCATCGCAGGGACCTAATTGGTCCAAAAAATATTTTTTTGCAAATCAATAATTATCACCTGCAAATAATGTGCCGTTTTTGTAACCATGTAAAACTCAAACATGTCATTAGGTGGCAGCAGGTAGTTCATTGCTTTGCAGAAGTCGGAACGCCTCGAAGATGGTTTGTAGTGATCCCAATACGCAGAGCACTGCGGCAGACGGCGTGCAGGTAAAAAAGCATGTAACGCTTAAACCAAAAATGAACAAAACGTAAAGGAAAAGGCAATGAAGCATAAGGATGGCCATGCAAAACGAATGTAAACCTGAACTGGCTACAAAGTAAACAA
Organism: Entelurus aequoreus; assembly: GCF_033978785.1. Taxonomy (NCBI): domain Eukaryota; kingdom Metazoa; phylum Chordata; class Actinopteri; order Syngnathiformes; family Syngnathidae; genus Entelurus; species Entelurus aequoreus. The sequence continues at coordinate 43,223,867 of NC_084748.1, read as the reverse complement.
AAACAGAACGCTGGACGACAGCAAAGACTTACAGCGTGTGGAGCAGAGGTGGCGTCCACAAAGTACATCCGTACGAGACATGACCACTGATCCTGCAGCCGGGTGTGTAATTGTGTCAGTTAGCGTGTACTTTTCCGCTGGTATCGATCTGGTACTCTTGCTGCATGCTCCTAAACGCTGCTTCATAGTCAAAGCCGAGTGCGATCCTTCTACCCGTGTGCATATCATTGTTTTAAAGCTCTCTTTAGCCCTTCTCCAACACATTTAGTAGTCTTATCCAATTGACAAAGCACTAGGGGTGTGGGAAAAAATCGATTCAAATTCGAATCGCGATTCTCACGTTGTGCGATTCAGAATCGATTCTCATTTTTTAAAAATCGATTTTTTTTTTTGATTTTTTTTTTTTTAGTAAAAATTTATTTTTATTTTTTATTAATTTTCTTTTTTAAATTAATCAATCCAACAAAACAATATACAGCAATACCATAACAATGCAATCCAATTCCAAAACCAAACCCGACCCAGCAACACTCAGAACTGCAATAAACAGAGCAATTGAGAGGAGACACAAACACGACACAGAACAAACCAAAAGTAGTGAAACAAAAATGAATATTATCAACAACAGTATCAATATTAGTTATAATTTCAACACAGCAGTGATTAAAAATCCCTCATTGACATTATCATTAGACATTTAGTTTATGAGATGCGATGCAAGTGTAAGCCACTGTGACACTATTGTTGTTGTTTTTTTTAAATTTTTATTAATGTTTGTAATGATAATATCAATGAGGGATTTTTAATCACTGCTATGTTGAAATTGTTACTAATATTGATACTGTTGTTGATGATATTCATTTTTGTCTCACTACTTTTAGATTGTTCCGTGTCATGTGTGTGTGTCCTCAATTGCTCTTAATTGCTCTGTTTATTGCTATTCTGAATGTTGCTGGGTCGGGTTTGGTTTTGAAATTGTATTGCATTATTATGGTATTTTTGTGTATTGTTTTCATAAAAAAAAAAAAAAAAAATTTTTTAAATAAAAATAAAAATCGTTTTTGAATCGAGAATCGTGTTGAATTAAAAAAAAATCGATTTTGAATCGAATCGTGACCCCAAGAATCGATTTTGAATCGAATCGTGGGACACCCAAAGATTCACAGCCCTACAAAGCGCCCACTCTCTTTGTTTTACCGCTTCTCTTTTAGCTAGCTAGCTGCTAGCCAAAGGCCTCCCCGCTCCAAAGACAGCAAGAACTCGACTCTGTAAAATAAATAACGCGAGTATGGTTTCCTCTTCCTCATGCATTAGAGCAGAGTAACTCTGTAACTAACTAGCCAAGCTTGAAACAGCCCTAAGCAGCCTTCAAGCTATGGTGAGACAGATTTAGCCCGGGATCGGGGGTTAAACCACCAAAATGATCCCCGAGCGCGGCCACCGCTGCAGCTCACTGCTCCCCTCACCTCACAGGGGGTGGAACAAGGGGATGGGTCAAATGCAGAGGGTAATTTCACCACACCTAGTGCGTGTGTGACTATCAGTGGTACTTTAACTTCAACTTTAACTTTAGCTAGTCCTATACAATAGTCATTCGGTCACCACCCTTTAGTTATATGGGAGTCCATCACTCGGAACGTGGCAAACCAGCTACAATTAATTGTAATTCCGGAGCCCAAACACCTGACATTGGAGCTAATCTTAGGGGGTGAACTTGCAACAGGCCTCATAAACACGTACAACAGGCTAATCGTAACACTAGCTACTCATACATAGTTGTACACGTCGGCTCCAATGACACCAGGATGAGAAAGTCAGAGATTACAAAGAGGAAAATAGCTAAAAAAAAGCCCCCTAAAAACACATTCAAAAACAAATACTCAATTTACGAGAATTGTAACCAAGGATTAGAGAGAGATTAGAGAGAGAGTTAAGGACCTACTTTTCGCAGTTCTGTAATCACAGAGACCTAATTAGCTTATCCTGCTATATTGACATATTGAGCCTGTGGGCTGTTTCATCAATCAATCAATCAATCAATCAATCAATCAATCAATCAACGTTTACTCATATAGCCCTTAATTACAAATGTCTCAAAGGGCTTGTGAGGCTCTCAAGTCATCGTCTCTGAGTTGGTGAAAGCTAGTTCTAAATGATAAATAATGCTTCTCACCTCGGTAGTAAAAGGTTGTGGGTCATCTTTGACATTCAACTTAACCTGAATCACAAAAAGACAACCGCTTGTGGCACCTTTTTTTTTAACCTGTTGAGGATTATGATTATTTCTTCATCTAAATGGGAGGATATGAATATCCCATCAGTCGGCATCCCAGTGAGAGCAGACATTGTACAGTGAGTGATTGATTTTATATTTCTTGTTTAGCACTTAGCAATACTGCTGCATGATGCTTCAATCAATCAATCAATGGTTACTTATTTTGCCCTAAATCACCAGTGTCTCAAAGGGCTGCACAAGCCACAAGGACATCCTCGGCTCAGATCCCACATCAGGGCAAGGAAAAACTCAACCCAATGGGACGACAATGAGAAACATTGGAGGAGACGCAGATATGGGTATTATGCATTACATATATATTTACAGTATTTATATAAAACAATGATAGAGGTTTTTGGATGATTTTAGAGTGATTTATAGATGGAATAAAGCAAATGAAATGGGGGGCGTGGACAGGAAAATTCCATTTTTGATTGGGTTGTAAAAAATGAAATATGCTTCTATAAATACATTAGGCCCCCGGTCTTTTTCTATTTTACATACAGTGCATCTGGAAAGTATTCACAGCAATGTACAAAGACATCCTGGATTAAAACCAACACTTCCCATCCAACCTGATGGTGCTTGAGAGGTGCTGTAAAGAGGAAAGGGTGAAACTGCCCAAAGATAGGTGTGCCAAGCTTGTCGAACAGTTTCATTAAGAACAACATTTCTCAATGAGCTATTGCAAGGAATTTAAGGATTTCACCATCTACGGTCCGTAATATCATCAAAAGGTTCAGAGAATCTGGAGAAATCACTGCACGTAAGTGGCTAAGCGCGTGACTTTCCATCCCTCAGGCGATACGGCATCAAAAAGCGACATCCGTGTGTAAAGGACATCACCACATGGGCTCAGGAACACTTCAGAAAACCACTGTCAGCAACTACAGTTGGTCGCTACATCTGTAAGTGCAAGTTAAAACTCTACTATGCAAAGCGAAAGTCATTCATCAACAACACCCAGAAACACCGCCAGCTTCGCTGGGCCCGAACTCATCTTAGATGGACTGATGCAAAGTGGAAAAGTGTTCTGTGGTCTGACGAGTCCACATTTCATATTGTTTTTGGAAACTGTGGATGTCGTGTCCTCCGGAACAAAGAGGAAAAGAACCATCCGGATTGTTATAGCCAGCATGTGTGATGGTATGGGGGTGTATTAGTGTCCAAGGCATGGGTAACTTACACATCTGTGAAGGCACCATTAATGCTGGAAGGTACATACAGGTTTTGGAGCAACATATGTTGCCATCCAAGCAACGTCTTTTTCATGGACGCCCCTGCTTATTTCAGCAAGACAATGCCAACCCACGTGTTACATCAACGTGGCTTCATAGTAAAAGAGTGTGTGTACTAGACTGGCCTGCCTGTAGTCCAGACCTGTCTCCCATTGAAAATGTGTGGCGCATTATGGAGGCTAAAATACCACAAGGGAGACCCCCGGACTGTTGAACAACTTAAGCTGTACATCAAGCAAGAATGGGAAAGAATTCCACCTGAGAAGCTTCAAAAATGTGTCTCCTCAGTTCCCAAACGTTTACTGAGTGTTGTTAAAAGGAAAGGCCATGTAACACAGTGGTAAAAATGCCCCTGTGCAAACTTTTTTGCAACGTGTTGCTGCCATTAAATTCTAAGTTAATGATTATTTGCAACAACAACAAAAAATTCTCAGTTCGAACATTAAATATCTTGTCTTTGCAGTCTATTCAATTGAATATAAGTTGAAAAGGATTTGCAAATCATTGTATTCTGTTTTTATTTACCGTTTACAAAACGTGCCGACTTCACCGCTTTTGGGTTTTGTACATGTGCACTACCGTTCAAAAGTTTGGGGTCACCCAAACAATTTTGTGGAATAGCCTTCATTTCTAAGAACAAGAATAGACTGTCGAGTTTCAGATGAAAGTTCTCTTTTTCTGGCCATTTTGAGCGTTTAGTTGACCCCACAGATGTGATGCTCCAGAAACTCAATCTGCTCAAAGGAAGGTCAGTTTCGTAGTTTCTGTAACGAGCTAAACTGTTTTCAGATGTGTGAACATGATTGCACAAGGGTTTTCTAATCATCAATTAGCCTTCTGAGCCACTGAGCAAACAAATTGTACCATTAGAACACTGGAGTGATAGTTGCTGGAAATGGGCCTCTATACACCTATGTAGATATTGCACCAAAAAACAGACATTTGCAGCTTGAATAGTCATTTACCACATTAGCAATGTATAGAGTGTATTTCTTTAAAGTTAAGACTAGTTTAAAGTTATCTTCATTGAAAAGTACAGTGCTTTTCCTTCAAAAATAAGGACATTTCAATGTGACCCCAAACTTTTGAACGGTAGTGTATTTTCTTTTCTTTTCTTTTTTTTTTAAATGCATTGTCATTATTGGGTATTGTCTGTTGAATTTTGAGGACAAAAATGAATGTATTCCATTTTGGAATAAGGCTGTAACATAACAAATTGTGGAAAAAGTGAAGCGCTGTGAATACTGTTTTTGCAGCAAATTACATCTCAAACTGACTTATCCTCAGTCGCTCGCCACAACCTTTTTTTTTTTTTTTAGATGACATAATACTCCATGGGAAGTTGACGCCATTGAGGCACTTCCTCTGTGACGTCAGTAGACTGAGTGTCTTAACAGCGACATCAGCAGGACTACGTCATCTCAGCGAGATCATTCAGCGACAACGTGGGATATGATCATTCATTTTGCAGATTAAGAATAGTTTCCGTCTCTCAAGTCCTGATAGTCGGTGAACATACATTGTTAACAAAGAACCACACAAGTGATGTAAGGCCATCACACACTGGAATGGTGTTTCAGTAGATGCTGTCCTTGGTGCTGAATTTCCTTCTGACCGGGACCGAGCTGCCTGAAGTGTGGGGTCTTCTTGTGCACCCTTGTGGGTGATGGAACATACCGGTAATAATATGTACACATATTGTTATAGTAGTTCTCACGGCAAAAGGCTGCAACCCTCCCGCCTGCAGGTGGCGATGATGGCATCGATCCCGATCCTGTGGGTGCGTGATTGATGGCAACTTTCAATATTTGGAATAATTTACGATAAATCAATCTTGTTTAGAAATGTCCGATAATGGCTTTTTTGCCGATATCCGATATTGTCCAACTCTTAATTACCGATTCCGATATCAACCGATACCGATATATACAGCCGTGGAATTAACACATTATTATGCCTAATTTTGTTGTGATGCCCCGCTGGATGGATTAATAACTTTACCATGAATTGATTAACGTGGACCCCGACTTAAACAAGTTGAAAAACGTATTCGGGTGTTACCATTTAGTGGTCAATTGTACGGAATATTTACTGTACTGTGCAATCTACTAATAAAAGTTGCAATCAATCAATCAAAAACAAGGTTTTCCAAAATAAGAGAACAACTTCAACTCCAGTTATGGAAAAAAAATGCCAACATGGCACTGCCATATTTGTTATTGAAGTCACAAAGTGCATTTATTTTTTTAACATGCCTCAAAACAGCAGCTTGGAATTTGGGTTGTGCTCTCCCTGAGACAATCCTGATACCCACTACAACTATGGGAAATACTATACTTTGACTTACACAAAGTGCATTATTTTTTTTTTTTTTTAAAACATGCTTTAAAACAACAGCTACAAAAACAATGAAGGCACACAGCTTCAGTCCAGAGTATACTAGAGCATACTTGCCAACCTCGAGACCTCCAAATATGGGGGATAGGGGGGGCAGGGTTGAGGTGGGTGGTGTGGGTGGGGTTTGGGGGTAGCAAGGGGGTGTATATTGTAGGGTCCCGGAAGAGTTAGTGCTGCAAGGGGTTCTGGGTATTTGTTCTGTTGTGTTTATGTTTTGTTACGGTGCGGATGTTCTCCCAAAATGGGTTTGTCATTCTTGTTTGGTGTGGGTTCACAGTGCGGCGCATATTTGTAACAGTGTTAAAGTTGTTTATACGGTCACCCTCAGTGTGACCTGTATGGCTGTTGATTAAGAATGCCTTGCATTCACTCATGTGCGTGTAATAGCCGCATATATTATGTGACTGGGCCGGCACGCTGTTTGTATGGAGGAAAAACGGACGTAACGACAGGTTGTAGAGGACGCTAAAGGCGGTGCCTGTAAGGCACGCCCCCAATGATGATGTCTGGGTGGAAATCGGGAGAATGGTTGCCCCGGGAGATTTTCGGGAGGGGCACTGAAATTCGGGAGCAGGCCGATATTATCGGACATCTGTAATCTTGTTGTCGTTAATATTGAGACGACTTTGGTCCGTTTTACATAATAGAAAAGTTACAAGTCATATAGTCTATAATTAACAGAGTCTAACTAACATCTAATTGTGCCAGATAATCAACTAATGACACAATGGGTCAAATGCAGAGGACAAATTTCACCACATCTAGTGTGTGTGTGTGACAATCATTGGTACTTTAATCTTAATCTTAAAAAAATGTACACACCGCACACAAGCGAATGAAGGTCATACTTAGTCAACAGCCATCCATCCATCCATCTTCTTCCGCTTATCCGAGGTCGCGGGGGCAGCAGCTTAAGCAGGGAAGCCCAGACTTCCCTCTCCCCAGCCACTTGGTCCAGAGGCGTTCCCAGGCCAGCCGGGAGACATAGTCTTCCCAACGTGTCCTGGGTCTTCCCCGTGGCCTCCTACCGGTCGGACGTGCCCGAAACACCTCCCTAGGGAGGCGTTCGGGTGGCATCCTGACCAGATGCCCGAACCACCTCATCTGGCTCCTCTCCATGTGGAGGAGCAGCCATACATGTCACACGAAGGGTGGCAGTATGAACAACGCCAACACTGTCATAAACATGTGCCATGTAGTGAAACCACACTAAACAACAACGACAAACACATTTTGGAAGAATATTTGCACCGCAACACAACGTAAACACTACAGAACAAATTCCCAGAATTCCCTGCAGCACCAACTCTTCCGGGACGCTATAATATAAACAAACGCCATTGGTGGATCTACACCTGACATCCACTGTAATGATACCACGTATAATAGCGTATCTAGTCGATACTACTATGATTACATCGATATGTTTTAACATCACTGTGGAGGGGGGGCGTGGCCTGCGGGCCTGCGGGCCTGCGGGCCTGCGGGCCTGCGGGCCTGCGGGCCTGCGGGCCTGCGGGCCTGCGGGCCTGCAGCGGAACCGGGTGTGCCAGGACCGGCCTCGAAGTCAGCGACAGGTGCGTAGATGGCCCAGGTGAGCCTGATTATCTAATCACCTGTCGCTCTGTTTAAGCAGCAGCCTGGAGGAGGCAACCAAGAGACTTGAATGAAAATAAAACCATATTGAACCTGAACCGGGCTATGATGTCGGTGCTTGGTGGTCCAAAGAACCCACTGGGGGGCAATCTCCACAATCACAAAATGTTCTTTCATTTTTTTGAAATGTATATTATATTTATAAACTCAGGAAATATGTCCCTGGACATATGAGGACTTTGAATATGACCAATGTATGATCCTGTAACGACTTGGTATCGGATTGATACCCAAATTTGTGGTATCATCCAAAACTAATGTAAAGTATCAAACAACAGAAGAATAAGTGATTATTACATTTTAACAGAAGTGTAGATGGAACATGTTAAAAGAGAAAGTAAGCAGATATTAACAGTGAATAAACAAGTAGATTAATAATTAATTTTATACAACTTGTCCTTAATAATGTTGAGAAAATAATAGAATGATAAATAACACAATATGTTACTGCATATGTCAGCAGACTAAATTAGGAGCCTTTGTTTGTTTACTTACTACTAAAAGACAAGTTGTCTTGTATGTTCACTATTTTATTCAAGGACAATATTGCAATAGGAAACATATGTTTAATGTACCCTAAGATTTTTTAGTTAAAATAAAGCCAATAATTAAATTTTTTGTGGTCCCCTTTATTTAGAAAAGTACCGAAAAACTTTTGGTACCGGTACCAAAATATTGGTATCGGGACAACACTAATACACACACACCGAGCACCCACTGGCAGAAAGGTGGATCGGCGCCTATGGTGGCGACAACCCTATGATCTCACATGAGTAAGCACGCCTCCACAGAAAAGGGTGGGCAGGGTGATTCATATATCGATCATATATAAGTATCTGCTATGAGTCGATACGAGTATGTTGAGATTGATACTTTTGAGTTCTATTCTTTTTTTTTTCCTTTACAAATATATTTTTTGGAACATTGTATGTACAGTTGTGTCCAAATGTCAATGTGTTTTCTTTATTTTCATGACTATGTTGTCACTGAAGGCATCAAAACTATGACACCTGTGAAGTGAAAACTCCTTTCAGGTGGCTACCTCTTGAAGCTCATCCAGAGAATGCCAAGAGTGTGCAAAGCGGTAATCAGAGCAAAGTGTGGCTATTTTGAAGGAACTAGAATATAAAACATGTTTTCAGTTATTTCACCTTTTTTTGTTCAGTACATAATAACTCCACATGTGTTCATTCATAGTTTTGATGCCTTCAGTGACAATCTACAATGTAAATAGTCATGAAAATAAAGAAAACGCATTGAATGAGAAGGTGTGTCCAATCTTTTGGCCTGTACTGTATGTTTACTTTTTTTCATGCATTCCAACTATTAAATACATGCAACCAACTTCTCAGTTCATGTCCAGTTCACGTTACTATGAGGTGAGAGACATAATTTATGATCTAGAATTAAAGGCCTACTGAAAGCCACTACTACCGACCACGCAGTCTGATAGTTTATATATCAATGATGAAATCTTAACATTGCAACACATGCCAATACGGCCGGGTTAACTTATAAAGTGCAATTTTAAATTTCCCGCGAAACTTCCGGTTGAAAACGTCTCGGTACGATGACGTTTGCGCGTGACGTCACGGAGTGAACGGAAGTATTCGGACCCCATTGGATCCAATACAAAAATCTCTGTTTTCACCACATAATTCCACAGTATTCTGGACATCTGTGTTGGTGAATATTTTGCAATTTGTTTAATGAACAATGAAGACTGCAAAGAAGAAAGCTGTAGGTGGGATCGGTGTATTAGCGGCGGACTACAGCAACACAACCAGGAGGACTTTGAGATGGATAGCAGACGCGCTAGCCGCTGACCTCACCTTGACTTCCTCTGTCTCCGGGCTGCCGACCGCATAGATGATCGGGTGAAGTCCTTCGTCGCACCGTCGATCGCTGGAACGCAGGTGAGCACGGGTGTTGATGAGCAGATGAGGGCTGGCTGGCGTAGGTGGATAGCTAATGTTTTTAGCATAGCTCTGTGAGGTCCCGTTGCTAAGTTAGCTTCAATGGCGTCAGTAGCAACAGCATTGTTAAGCTTCACCAGGCTGGAAAGCATTAACCGTGTAGTTACATGTCCATGGTTTAATAGTATTGTTGATTTTCTGTCTATCCTTCCAGTCAGGGGTTTATTTATTTTGTTTCTATTTGCATGTAAGCACGATGCTATCACGTTAGCTCCGTAGCTAAAGTGCTTCGCCGATGTATTGTCGTGGAGATAAAAGTCACTGTGAATGTCCGTTTCGCGTTCTCGACTCTCCTTTTCAAGAGGATATAGTATCCGAGGTGGTTTAAAATACAAATCCGTGATCCACAATAGAAAAAGGAGAAAGTGTGGAATCCAATGAGCCAGCTTGTACCTAAGTTACGGTCAGAGCGAAAAAAGATACGTCCTGCACTGCACTCTAGTCCTTCACTCTTACGTTCCTCATCCACGAATCTTTCATCCTCGCTCAAATTAATGGGGTAATCGTCACTTTCTCGGTCCGAATCGCTCTCGCTGCATTGTAATCAATGGGGAAATGTGAGGAGCCCTTCAGCCTGTGACGTCACGCTACTTTCGGTACAGGCAAGGCTTTTTTTTATCAGCGATCAAAAGTTGCGAACTTTATCGTCGATGTTCTCTACTAAATCCTTCCAGCAAAAATATGACAATATCGCGAAATGATCAAGTATGACACATAGAATGGATCTGCTATCCCCGTTCAAATAAAAAAAATTAATTTCAGTAGGCCTTTAACTGTCACGAGCTCGGAGGCAATGTAGTAGCTCACCAGCTGAGGGTGTCAATATAGCAGCATAAGGACGTTGCCTCTTTCTGATCAATGCACTGCTAAATACAATGAAAAAATGCTAAATATTGCTAATACTTGGTTAATATTTAGGTCGCAAAATGTATTGGAGTATTGTTGGCCGGTTTTGGATGGTTATTTATTTGTTTTTTTGGTCGGAATAAACGCAATAGACTCCCATTGGCTCCATTTTAAACAGACTTTTATTTGTGTTTTTTTTAAGAGTTAGAATGCATTGTCTCTCATAAAGATTGTGAATTATTGTGATCATTTCAAAAAGGGGCAGGTCCCTTTTAATTAAAAAAAAACAACATTTACTGATTATCACCAATACATTTTTACTTTTATTTTCCCAAGACCCTTCTTTCTTTCCCCCACGAAGTGAACTTGATTTAATCCAAACTTTTGGCCTGTACTGTACATGTATGTATAAACATACACATACATACTATATATACTGGTTGAATATTACTTACACATTCAAAGTTTCCAAAACAGAAGCGTAATAGAAAGTACATACTGCATCTTCAGCTTAACACAAATGAGTTATTTTGGCCATGGGTTTTCGCCAAAATCAATTACCGCTTCACTTACACTTAAAGACAGAATAAGTCCATTAATTATAAATAGGTTAGTGATTTTCATACAACCATTGTTCTCTTTTTGACTAATTTCACTTGATCAAACCTTTCCTGACATTACAAAATAATAAAAATATCATGGTTACTGATGATATCGTATCCGGTCAATATAGGTATCGGCCAGTACTCAAGGCTCCGATATCAGTATCGTAATGAAAATTAAAAAGTTGTATCGGTACACTCCTAAATGTTATTATTATATATTGTATGGGGCTGCAGCTATCGATTATTTTAGTGGTTTCATTAGTAATCTGTCGATTAGTGTGTTCAATTCTTTAACTAATCAGATAAAACACAATTTATAGCCTCAATGCATTTTTTTTAGGGAAAATAGTTAAAATAAACAACGATTTATCCACTTCCCATAGGATTATTTTGATTTCCCCATTGGTCGTCAACATTGAAATTGCACTTTTGACATGTGTACATCAATAAAATAAAAAAAAATAAAAAAAATGCTGTTTTCTGCCCCACACACAAATCACAGCATCTAAACATTATCGTGCTCATGTGCGGAAACTGTGACTGCATATTCATAGTTCTGGGGGCTCCATGTGGTCTTTATTGTTGTGAACGTCTCTGCGCCTGGTGGGTTCTCCTGACGCCGACAGATCTTCGGGAGCCCGGTAGACAGGTTGAATCAAGTCTTTTATTGACATAAACACCCTGGGATGGCTGGCTTTCCAGCAACATATATTTGGGACTTTCCAGTCCGGCGTGTCTCCGTGCGTCTCTCTCTCTCTCTGGCTCCAACTCCAACAACCTGTCTCGGTCCGGCTGCTGCTAATAAAGGCGACAGGTGATTAGATAACCAGCCCCAGCTGGGCAATCTACTCACCTGCCGCTGGCTTCGAGGCCGGTCCTTACTCACCCCGCTCCGCGGCAGGCCCGCAAACCACGCCCCCCTCCACAGTTGTATACATGTTTTCTAGTTTCACTCATTAAACCAGTGGTCCCCAAACTACGGCCCGCTGGCCAGAAACGGCCCGCCAGCGTCAAAATCCGGCCCGCGGGTAGTCCGGAGTACAAACTTTTTTCTTTTTTTTTAAAAAATATATCCTTTCTAGCCCATCCATCAATCCATTTTCTACCGCTTTTTTAAAAAAATATAATTTAATTGATCCATCCTAGTGGTCCCCAAACTACGGCCCGCGGGCCAGATATGGCCCACCAGCGTCCAAAAATACGGCCCCCGGATAGTCCCGAGGAAAAATGTTTTTTTAATAATTTTCTATTTTTTAAATTGTGATTATTTTAATATATCTCAGTGGACCCAAACTTTAGCCCGCAGACCAGATACGGCCCTCTAGCATTTAAAATCCGGTCCGCGTGTAGTCCTGAGTAAAAAATAAATAAATATATATATATATATATAAATATATATATATATATATATATATATATATATATATATATATATATATATATATATATATATATATATATATATATATATATATATATATAGATATTTATTTTTTATATATATATATAATTTTTTTTTAATCTATCCTAGTGATGTCCAAACTGCGGCCCGTGGGCCACATACATCCCGCCAGCATCCAAAATCCGGCCCGCGGGTAGTCCTGAGTAAAAAAATAAAATATATATATATATATATATATATATATATATACATATATATATATACATATATATATACATATTTATTTATATTTATATTTATATTTATATATATATATATATATATATATATATATATATATATATATATATATATATATATATATATATATATATATATATATATATATATATATATATATATATATATATATTTGTATTTTATTTTATTTTTTTAATCTATCCTAGGAATGTCCAAACTGCGGCCCGTGGGCCACATACGTCTCGCCAGCATCCAAAATCTGGCCCGTGGGTAGTCCCGAGTAAAAAAATTTAATAAAGTGAATTAATTTTTTTATTTTTTTATTCATTCATTCTTTGTAGCTTGTTACTGTCGGGGTCTCCTAGCCTGGCCCCTGGCCAAATTTTTTAACCCAATGCGGCCCCCCGGTCAAAAAGTTTGAAGCATCATAATGTACATCCAAGCTATTTTCTAATCAAACTAATTGAATACTTGTTGTAGCCTTAATTAGCCATACATGTTTTCATATTGTTTACATACCCTGGGAATAAGTCCTCCTGAAGTGGTGGTTTTAGCCATGGACCACAGGAGCAGTCCTCTAGGGGCACCACAAACATGAAGGGAAAACATTAATCACCTTTTTAATGCACAGTGCTTATTTGCTGCCATGTACGGACAGGCTACACGCGCCCCTAATATTGCTCACTTGAAGTGGATGACATTTTATTGGCACCTGACAAAGTGAAATACACTATATTGCCAAAAGTATTTGGCCACCTGCCTTGACTCACATATGAACTCGAAGTGCCATCCCATTCCTAACCCATAGGGTTCAATATGATGTGGGTCCACCTTTTGCAGCTATTACAGCTTCAACTCTTCTGGGAAGGCTGTCCACAAGGTTGCGGAGTGTGTTTTAGAAATTTTCGACCATTCTTCCAAAAACGCATTGGTGAGGTCAAACACTGATGTTGGTCGAGAAGGCCAAAGGTGTTCTATCGGGTTCAGGTCAGAACTCTGTGCAGGCCAGTCAAGTTCATCCACACCAGACTCTGTCATCCATGTCTTTATAGACCTTGCTTTGTGCACTGGTGCACAGTCATGTTGGAAGAGGAAGGGGCCCGCTCCAAACTGTTCCCACAAGGTTGAGAGCATGGAATTGTCCGAAATGTTTTGGTATCCTGGAGCTATCAAAGTTCCTTTCACTGGAACTACGGGGCCAAGCCCAACTTCTGAAAAACAACCCCACACCATAATTCCTCCTCCATCAAATTTCACACAGAGATGTTGGTAAAAGTTATTTTCAGAGTTCCTAAGATAGTCCATCATAAGGATTAAAACACAGAGAAAGTTGCTGTGTAAAAAGCCTGTCACCCTTACTGAGAGGAGCCAAGTCAACAACACACTTAGTGTCAGATACAACATTACATTCTCACACATCATTTATTTAATCAATAACACACCTTAACATTTCAGAGTAGTGGTTTGTCTTACATAATTATTTTATTGGCAACCTGACAAAGTGAAATATGATAGGTTTCAGACCTGAATCTTTAGGTTTGTAACAACAACAAAAAAAGTAGATTAAGTAAGAAGATGGGACTTTTAAAAGTCGTAGTTTGTACATCTTTAACAAATGTAATCATTGACACATCAGATTCCAATTTTGGTCGGGATTTTTTTTAAATGTCAATAAATCTGGATTTTTTGTTAGTGTCAAAAAATTGGGATTTTTTTCTATGTATCAAAAAGCCTGAATTTTTTTTTGTCTAAGTGTCTAATTTGTAAAAACAACAACAACATCCATAGATTTTACAATAAAAAAAATAAAAAATAAAAAAGGGTGCTGTGTCTCCAGAATTGTATTGTAAAAACAGTGGTAAAATTTTTCCATTTACGACTGAGATTTTTTTTTTCCAAATGCATAAGCAATTGTGTAATATTATGAGGTGAATCTTTACACACTATTATTCATACATTATTCACTTTTACAAGCGGCCCGGGATTTTTTTCTAAGTGTCAAAAAGTGAGGATTTTTTTTGTCAAAAAATCTGGATTTTTTTGGTCGAAAAATCTGGATTTTTTCTAGGTGTCAAAAAATATGAAATTTTTTGGTCAAAAAATCGGGATTTTCTACAAGTGTCAAAGAGTTTTTACAAGTGTAAAAAGTAGGAAATTTTTTGGTCAAAATATCTGGATTTTTTCCCAAATTTTAAAGACAGTATTTTTTCCAAGTGTCAAAAAGTCTGGATTTTTTCTAAGTTTTAAAAAATAGGGATTTTTTTTTAAGTGTCAAAAAAATCAGGATTTTTTTTTTTCAAAAAATCTGGATTTTTTGTAAGTGTCAAAAAGTGAGGATTTTTTTTGTCAGAAAATCTGAAATTTTTTGGTCAAAAAATCTGGATTTTCTACAAGTGCCAAAGGGTTGGTATTTTTTCCAAGTGTAAAAAGTAAGACATTTTTTGGGCAAAAAATCTGGATTTTTTCCAAATTTCAAAAACGGGATTTTTTCTAAGTGTCAAAAAGTTGAGGTTTTTTCTAAATGTCAAAAAATCTGGATTTTTCTAAGTGTCAAAAAGTCGGGATTTTTGACGTGTCAAAAAGTAGGACATTTTTTTGTCAAAAAGATGTGACTTTTTTCTAAGTGTCAAAAAATCTGGAGTTGTTGTAAGTGTCAAAAAGTCGGGATTTTTTCGAAGTGTCAAAATGTCGGGATTTTTTTAGAAGTGTCTAAAAGTAGGAAACATTTTTGTCAAAAGTAGGAAACATTTTTGTCAAAAAAACTGGATTTTTTTCGAAGTGTCAAAAAGACTGGATTTTCTTTGTCAAAAAGTCTGCATTTTTTCTAAGTGTCAAAAAGTCTGGATATTTTCTAAGTGTCAACAAGTCTGGATTTTTTTAAAGTGTCAAAAAATCAGGATTTATTTTGTGTAAAAAATATCGGGATTTTTTTTAAGTGTCAAAAAAATAGGGATTTTTTCTAAGTGTCAAAAAAAGTCTGGATTTTTTCTAAGTGTCAAACGTATTGGCATCGGCAATACCGGACCTGTATCGACTGGATATCGGATCGACATCAATATGTGCCGTATCTCCCACGACAAGCATCCACAGTTACGGGTTGACTGAAGCAGAGCGCAAGAGAGAGAGAAGGGGGACTCCGCCTCAACCGCGTTAGCACCCAAAGGCTCCAAAAAGTCGGGATTTTTTCAAAGTGTCAAAAAGTCGGGATTTTTTGTAAGTGTCAAAAATCTGGATTTTTTTTGTCAAAAAGACAGGATTTTTTCCAAGTGTCAAAAAGTCAGGATTTTTTCGAAGTGTCAAAAAGTAGGGATTTTTTTTTTGTCAGAAAGCTGGGATTTTTTCTCAGTGTCAAAAAGTCTGGATTTTATCTTGGTGTCAAAAAATCGGGATTTTTTTCTAAGTGTCAAAAAATCTGGATTTTTTTCCAAGTGTCAAAAAATCTGGATTTTTTTCCAAGTGTCAAAAAATCGGGAATTTTTTCCAATTGTCCAAATATTGTGATTTTGTTTGTCAAAAAAATCTGGATTTTTTTTCTAGGTGTCAAAAAGTCTGGAGTTTTTCTAACTGTCAAAAAATCGGAAATTTTTTTGTCAAAAAAATCGGCCTTTTTTTTCAAGTGTCAAAAAATTGGGATTTTTTCTAAATGTCAAAAAGGCAGGATTTTTCCTAAGTGTCAAAAAAATCAGATATTGATTTGTCAAATAGTCTGGAATTTTCCCTGAGTGTCAAAAAATCTGGATTTTTTTCTAAGTGTCAAAAAGTCTGGATTTTTGATGTGTCAAAAAGTAGGACATTTTTTTGTCAAAAAGATGGGATTTTTTCTAAGTGTCAAAAAATCTGGATTTGTTGTAAGTGTCAAAAAGTCTGAATTTTTTCTAAGTGTCAAAATGTCGGGATTTTTTTACAAGTGTCTAAAAGTAGGAACATTTTTTGTCAAAAAAACTGGATTTTTTCGAAGTGTCAAAAAGACTGGATTTTTTTGGTCAAAAAGACAGGATTTTTTCCAAGTGTCAAAAAGTCAGGATTTTTTCTAAGTGTCAAAAAGTAGGGATTTTTTTTTTTTGTCAGAAAGCCGGGATTTTTTCTCAGTGTCAAAAAGTCTGGATTTTATCTTGGTGTAAAAAAATCTGGATTTTTTCTAAGTGTCAAAAAATCTGGATTTTTTTCCAAGTGTCAAAAAATCGGGAATTTTTTCCAATTGTCCAAATATTGTGATTTTGTTTGTCAAAAAAATCTGGATTTTTTTTAAGTGTCAAAAAAATAGGGATTTTTTCCAAGTGTCAAAAAAAGTCGGGATTTTTTCTAAGTGTCAAACGTATTGGCGTCGGCAATACCGGACCTGTATCGACTGGATATCGGATCGACATCAAGATGTGCCGTATCTCCCACGACAAGCATCCACAGTTACGGGTTGACTGAAGCAGAGCGCAAGAGAGAGAGAAGGGGGACTCCGCCTCAACCGCGTCAGCACCCAAAGGCTCCAAAAAGTCGGGATTTTTTTCAAAGTGTCAAAAAGTCGGGATTTTTTCTTAGTGTCAAAAAATCTTAATTTTTTCTGTGTCAAAAAATTGGGATTTTTTCCAAGTGTCAAAAATCGGGATTTTTTTTGGTAAAAAAAACAGGATTTTTTCCAAGTGTCAAAAAGTCAGGATTTTGTCTAAGTGTCAAAAAGTAGGGATTTTTTTTGTCAGAAAGCCGGGATTTTTTCTAAGTGTCAAAAAGTCGGGATTTTATCTTGGTGTCAAAAAATCGGGATTTTTTCTAAGTGTCAAAAAATCGGGATTTTTTCTAAATGTCAAAGTCTGGATTTTTTCTAAATGTCAAAAAGTCTGGATTTTTTCCAAGTGTCAAAAATCTGGATTTTTTTCCAAGTGTCAAAAAGTCAGGATTATTTTTGTCAAAGAATCGGAATTTTTTCCAATTGTCCAAATATTGTGATTTTGTTTGTCAAAATAATCTGGATTTTTTTCTAGGTGTCAAAAAGTCTGGAGTTTTTCTAAGTGTCAAAAAAATCGAAAACATTTTTGTCAAAAAATTGGGATTTTTTCTAAGTGTCAAAAAGGCAGGATTTTTTCAAAGTGTCAAAAAAATCAGATATTGTTTTGTCAAATAGTCTGGAATTTTCCCTGAGTGTCAAAAAATCTGGATTTTTTCTAAGTGTCAAAAAGTCTGGATTTTTGACGGGTCAAAAAGTAGGTCATTTTTTTGTCAAAAAGATGGGATTTTTTTCTAAGTGTCAAAAAATCTGGATTTGTTGTAAGTGTCAAAAAGTCTGAATTTTTTCCGTGTCAAAAAATTGGGATTTTTTCTAAGTGTCAAAAATCTGGATTTTTTTTGTCAAAAAGACAGGATTTTTTCCAAGTGTCAAAAAGTCAGGTTTTTTTCTAAGTGTCAAAAAGTAGGGATTTTTTTTTTGTCAGAAAGCCGGGATTTTTTCTAAGTGTCAAAAAGTCTGGATTTTATCTTGGTGTCAAAAAATCGGGATTTTTTTCTAAGTGTCAAAAAATCGGGAATTTTTTCCAATTGTCCAAATATTGTGATTTTGTTTGTCA
Source organism: Entelurus aequoreus (assembly GCF_033978785.1). Classification (NCBI taxonomy): domain Eukaryota; kingdom Metazoa; phylum Chordata; class Actinopteri; order Syngnathiformes; family Syngnathidae; genus Entelurus; species Entelurus aequoreus. The sequence goes on along the minus strand of NC_084748.1, from coordinate 43,205,680 downwards.
AAAAAATCTGGATTTTTTTTCTAGGTGTCAAAAAGTCTGGAGTTTTTCTAAGTGTCAAAAAATCGAAAAAATTTTTGTCAAAAAAAATCGGCCTTTTTTTTCAAGAGTCAAAAAATTGGGATTTTTTCTAAATGTCAAAAAGGCAGGATTTTTTCTAAGTGTCAAAAAAATCAGATATTGATTTGTCAAATAGTTGGGAATTTTCCCTGAGTGTCAATGTGGGCTCTGTACCGAGGATGTCGTTGTGGCTTGTACAGCCCTTTGAGACACTTGTGATTTAGGGCTATGTAAATAAACATTGATTGATTGATTGATTGATTGAAAAAATCTGGATTTTTTCTAAGTGTCAAAAAGTCTGGATTTTGATGTGTCAAAAAGTAGGACATTTTTTGGTCAAAAAGATGGGATTTTTTCCAAGTGTCCAAAAATCTGGATTTGTCGTAAGTGTCAAAAAGTCTGGATTTTTTCTAAGTGTCAAAATGTCGGGATTTTTTTACAAGTGTCTAAAAGTAGGACATTTTTTGGTCAAAAAAACAGGATTTTTTCGAAGTGTCAAAAAGACTGGATTTTTCTTGTCAAAAAGTCTGCATTTTTTCTAAGTGTCAAAAAGTCTGGATATTTTCTAAGTGTCAACAAGTCTGGATTTTTTTAAAGTGTCAAAAAATCAGGATTTATTTTGTGTCAAAAATATCGGGATTTTTTTTAAGTGTCAAAAAAATAGGGATTTTTTCTAAGTGTCAAAAAAAGTCTGGATTTTTTCTAAGTGTCAAACGTATTGGCATCGGCAATACCGGACCTGTATTTTTTGTATTATTTTTTTTCAAGTGTCAAAAAATTGGGATTTTTTCTAAATGTCAAAAAGGCAGGATTTTTCCTAAGTGTCAAAAAAATCAGATATTGAGTGTCAAAAAATCTGGATTTTTTCTAAGTGTCAAAAAGTCTGGATTTTTGATGTGTCAAAAAGTAGGACATTTTTTTGTCAAAAAGATGGGATTTTTTCTAAGTGTCAAAAAATCTGGATTTGTTGTAAGTGTCAAAAAGTCTGGATTTTTTCGAAGTGTCAAAATGTCGGGATATTTTCCAAGTGTCAAAAAGTCTGGATTTTTTTAAAGTGTCAAAAAATCAGGATTTATTTTGAGTCAAAAAAATTGGGATTTTTTTTAAGTGTCAAAAAAGTCAGGATTTTTTCCAAGTGTCAAAAAAGTCGGGATTTTTTCTAAGTGTCAAACGTATTGGCGTGGGCAATACCGGACCTGTATCGACTGGATATCGGATCGACATCAATATGTGCCGTATCTCCCACGACAAGCATCCACAGTTACGGGTTGACTGAAGCAGAGCGCCAGAGAGAGAGAGAGAGAGAAGGGGGACTCCGCCTCAACCGCTTTAGCACCCAAAGGCTCCAATTCAGGAATAAGACGGTGGAGGAACCGCAAACCTACCGAGGATACCGAGCATCACGGAATGGGGTGCCCGTGAAGCAGTGACTTGGGTGTGGGCAGGTGGGGGCGGGGCTTGGCTAGCGGAAAAAGCACAAGCGACGGTGCCTGCGACCATGACCGGCTCGCACGACTCGCTGCGGCCGCCGCCGCCGCCTCGCCAGCGGAGCTTTTCTTGAGGTGTTGCTCGGTAAACGCTCCGAGGATACTGTCAGCCGACACGACACGACGAGGAAGAGGAGGTGGAGGTGGTGGTGGTGGTGGTGGTGGTGGAGTACTGGTGGAAAACATGTCCGCCTCGGTGGGGCCACAGAGCGGCCCTCGCCCACCCACCGCGCCGTCATCCATGCCGGATCTGCCGGACTTGAGCCATCTCACCGAGGAGGAGCGGAAGATCATCATGGGGGTGATGGCTCGGCAAAAAGAGGAGGAGGACAAAGAAGAAGCCATGCTAAAGTAAGAGCACCATTACATTGGAAGTTGTGTGAATTATGTCCACTCATTTGGCAAAAATCTTCACCTCCTTTGATGTATTTTCACATGATTCATGTTTCCTCCCATGCAGTAGCAACAGCTAGCCACACGTTTGCAGATCTAGTGTGATGGATCGATACATGGCAACAACACAGTGTCGGCATCAATTCAGGTGACATGAAAGCGGGGGTCAACACCTTAAGGTTGTATATGGAAAGATGGGGTGTGTCCGTAGTGGTGAATCATCCCCACTCATTTGTCATCAATGGGGGCTGCAACCCCCGACCCTCATGCTTTTTTTTGGAAGTCCGGTTAGTAATCAATAATGGTGACCGACAACAACGACGTGATGGCCGGCGGCATTTAAGCGCCACGGGGCCCCGTTCCACGGCGGCATGCGCCACCATTTGTGCTGCTCTCAGCGGCTGGAAGGAGATGGGGTGTGGTTGGGAATATTAGCAGGCCTGAGCTGCATGGACAGCTCACAGATTAGAGATGGGATCTGGTGTATTGTTACAGCTTTGGAAATGCTGCCAACGCTGATGAAATGGCCGTTTGTCATCCACCTGAAGCCTGGAGGATTTTCATGTGGCGTGTAGTTCAGATTGATGCTCGGCTATAAACTGTAAAAAGCACAAAAGGCGCGTGATGGGAAATGATGTGGGATCTAAAACGATACTAAAGGTCACTTTTATCTGCCGATGCAAAAGGGATGTTAAAATGCTTTCATGTAAGCCAAGTAGTGCAACTTTCTCTACGCTCAGAGGCGCTGATCTACATCTCTGCCAGTGGGTGCTCGGTGTGTGTGTATTAGTGTTGTCCCGATACCAATATTTTGGTACCGGTACCAAAAGTATTTCAGTACTTTTCTAAATAAAGGGGACCACAAAAAATGTAATTATTGGCCTTATTTTAACAAAAAAATCTTACGGTACATGAAACACATGTTTCTTATTGCAATTTTGTCCGTAAATAAAATAGTGAACATACTAGACAACTTGTCTTTTATTAGTAAGTAAACAAACAAAGGCTCCTAATTTAGCTGCTGACGTATGCAGTGACACAGTGTTTTTCAACCACTAGTGTGCCGTGAGATACAGTCTGGTGTGCCGTGGGAGATTATCTAGTATCACCTATTTGGGTTAAAAAATATTTTTTGCAAACCAGTAATTATAGTCTGCAAATGGTGTGCTGTTGTTGAGTGTCTGCGCTGTCTAGAGCTCGGCAGAGTAACCGTGTAATACCCTTCCATATCAGTAGGAGGCAGCCGGTAGCTAATAGCTTTGTAGATGTCGGAAACAGCGGGAGGCAGGGTGCAGGTAAATAAGTGTCTAATGCTTAAACCAAAAGTAAACAAAAGGTGAGTGCCCCTAAGAAAAGGCATTGAAGCTTAGGGAAGGCTATGCAGAACGAAACTAAAACTGAACTGGCTACAAAGTAAACAAAAACAGAATGCTGGACGACAGCAAAGACTTACTGTGGAGCAAAGACGGCGTCCACAATGTACATCCGAACATGACATGACAGTCAACAATGTCCCCAAAAAGAAGGATAAAAACAACAGAAATATTCTTGATTGCTAAAACAAAGTAAATGCGGGAAATATCGCTCAAAGGAAGACATGAAACTGCTACAGGAAAACACCAAAAAAAGAGAAAAAGCCACCAAAATAGGAGCGCAAGACAAGAACTAAAACCCTACACACAGGAAAACAGCAACAAGTTAAAATAAGTCAGGGGGTGATGTGACAGGTCGTGATAGTACACCTACTTCGAGAAAAGAGCTATATTGATGCATGGTTGGGGATGGTTTAAAGTCATATCCAACAATTGCGACAACGGCTTTTTACTGTCAACTGTGTTTTGTTTTTTAATGATTTCTGTTGGTGGTGTGCCTCCGGATATTTTCAATGCAAAAAATGTGCCTTGGCTCAAAAAAGGTTGAAAAACACTGCACTAGTGTGCTGTGAGATACAGTCTGGTGTGCCGTGGGAGATTCGCTAGTTTCACCTATTTGGGTTAAAAATATTTTTTGCAAACCTGTAATTATAGTCTGCAAATGATGTGTTGTTGTTGAGTGTTGGTGCTGTCTAGAGCTCGGCAGAGTAACCGTGTAATACCCTTCCATATCAGTAGGTGGCAGCCGGTAGCTAATAGCTTTGGAGATGTCGGAAACAGCGGGAGGCAGTGTGCAGGTAAAAAGGTGTTTAATGCTTAAACCAAAAATAAACAAAAGGTGAGTGCCCCTAAGAAAAGGCATTGAAGCTTAGGGAAGGCTATGCAGAACGAAACTAAAACTGAACTGGCTACAAAGTAAACAAAAACAGAATGCTGGACGACAGCAAAGACTTACTGTGGAGCAAAGACGGCGTCCACAATGTACATCCGAACATGACATGACAGTCAACAATGTCCCCACAAAGAAGGATAAAAACAACAGAAATATTCTTGATTGCTAAAACAAAGTAAATGCGGGAAATATCGCTCAAAGGAAGACATGAAACTGCTACAGGAAAACACCAAAAAAAGAGAAAAAGCCACCAAAATAGGAGCGCAAGACAAGAACTAAAACCCTACACACAGGAAAACAGCAAAAATTTAAAATAAGTCAGGGGGTGATGTGACAGGTCGTGATAGTACACCTACTTCGAGACAAGAGCTATATTGATGCATGGTTGGGGATGGTTTAAAGTCATATCCAACAATTGCGACAACGGCTTTTTACTGTCAACTGTGTTTTGTTTTTTAATGATTTCTGTTGGTGGTGTGCCTCCGGATATTTTCAATGCAAAAAATGTGCCTTGGCTCAAAAAAGGTTGAAAAACACTGCACTAGTGTGCTGTGAGATACAGTCTGGTGTGCCGTGGGAGATTCGCTAGTTTCACCTATTTGGGTTAAAAATATTTTTTGCAAACCTGTAATTATAGTCTGCAAATGATGTGTTGTTGTTGAGTGTTGGTGCTGTCTAGAGCTCGGCAGAGTAACCGTGTAATACCCTTCCATATCAGTAGGTGGCAGCCGGTAGCTAATAGCTTTGGAGATGTCGGAAACAGCGGGAGGCAGTGTGCAGGTAAAAAGGTGTTTAATGCTTAAATCAAAAATAAACAAAAGGTGAGTGCCCCTAAGAAAAGGCATTGAAGCTTAGGGAAGGCTATGCAGAACGAAACTAAAACTGAACGGGCTACAAAGTAAACAAAAACAGAATGCTGGACGACAGCAAAGACTTACTGTGGAGCAAAGACGGCGTCCACAATGTACATCCGAACATGACATGACAGTCAACAATGTCCCCACAAAGAAGGATAAAAACAACAGAAATATTCTTGATTGCTAAAACAAAGTAAATGCGGGAAATATCGCTCAAAGGAAGACATGAAACTGCTACAGGAAAACACAAAAAAAAGACAAAAAGCCACCAAAATAGGAGCGCAAAACAAGAACTAAAACCCTACACACAGGAAAACAGCAAAAATTTTAAATAAGTCAGGGGGTGATGTGACAGGTCGTGATAGTACACCTACTTCGAGACAAGAGCTATATTGATGCATGGTTGGGGATGGTTTAAAGTCATATCCAACAATTGCGACAACGGCTTTTTACTGTCAACTGTGTTTTGTTTTTTAATGATTTCTGTTGGTGGTGTGCCTCCGGATATTTTCAATGCAAAAAATGTGCCTTGGCTCAAAAAAGGTTGAAAAACACTGCACTAGTGTGCTGTGAGATACAGTCTGGTGTGCCGTGGGAGATTTGCTAGTTTCACCTATTTGGGTTCAAAATATTTTTTGCAAACCTGTAATTATAGTCTGCAAATGATGTGTTGTTGTTGAGTGTTGGTGCTGTTTAGAGCTCGGCAGAGTAACCGTGTAATACCCTTCCATATCAGTAGGTGGCAGCCGGTAGCTAATAGCTTTGGAGATGTCGGAAACAGCGGGAGGCAGTGTGAAGGTAAAAAGGTGTTTAATGCTTAAACCAAAAATAAACAAAAGGTGAGTGCCCCTAAGAAAAGGCATTGAAGCTTAGGGAAGGCTATGCAGAACGAAACTAAAACTGAACTGGCTACAAAGTAAACAAAAACAGAATGCTGGACGACAGCAAAGACTTACTGTGGAGCAAAGACGGCGTCCACAATGTACATCCGAACATGACATGACAATCAACAATGTCCCCACAAAGAAGGATAAAAACAACAGAAATATTCTTGATTGCTAAAACAAAGTAAATGCGGGAAATATCGCTCAAAGGAAAACATGAAACTGCTACAGGAAAATACCAACAAAACAGGAAAAGCCACCAAAATAGGAGGGCAAGACAAGAACTACAACACTACACATAGGCATAAAACAGCAAAAAAGTCCAAATAAGTCAGGGCGTGATGTGACAGGTGGTGACAGTACACCTACTTTGAGACAAGACCTATAGTGATGCATGCTTGGTGATGCTTTAAAGTCATATCCAACAATTGTGACAACAACTTTTTACTGTCAACTGAGTTTAATTTTTTAATTGATTTCTGCTGGTGGTGTGCCTCCGGATTTTTTTTCAAAAAATGTGCCTTGGCTCAAAAAAGGTTGAAAAACACTGCAGTAACATAATTGTGTCATTTATCATTCTATTATGTTGTCAACATTATTAAGGACAAGTGGTAGAAAATTAATTATTAATCTAATCTGTCTGTTTTTTTTCAGTTTTAACATGTTCTATCTACACTTCTGTTAAAATGTAATAATCACTTATTCTTCTGTTGTTTGATACTTTACATTAGTTTTGGATTATACCACAAATTTGGGTATCAATCCGATACCAAGTATTTACAGGATCATACATTGGTCATATTCAAAGTCCTCATGTGTCCAGGGACATATTTCCTGAGTTTATAAACATAATATAAATAAAAAAAAACGAAAGAAGATTTTTTGATGATGAAAATATCGATGTAATCATAGTACTATCGACTAGACACGCTATTGTACGTGGAATCATTACAGTGGATGTTAGGTGTAGATCCATCAATGGCGTTTGTTTATGTTGTGTCATGATCCGTGGCCCGAATCATGTTTTGTTTAGTCATGTTCTTTAGTTTTGGACTCCCTGAGTTCCTGTTTTGTGCATCTCTGGGTTTGTTTTGGTTACCATGGGTACTGATTGGGTTCACCTGCCTCTGGATAGTGGTTGGCACGCTCACCTGCTGTCGAGCACTAATCGTAGGGTTATTTTTCACCTTTCTCGCCACGCTCAGTCTGGTTTTGTTGTTTACTGTATGCAACAGTCATGTAGGGTTATTTCTTGTTTCTATGTTTCTTGATTCCTGTGCTAAGTTTGTACCTTAGCTTCACGTGCGATCGGCACACAGCCCTTTGGTTTACTTCCGGTTTCTTTGTATGGTGTATGATTTTAGTAGGAATAAATCATGTTCTTATCCGCACGCTTCGTCCGGAGTGGTCCGTCTGCATCTCGAGAGAACGAACCCCGCAGTAAGATACGACCCCCGCGTGACATATTGTAGCGTCCTGGAAGAGTTGGTGCTGCAGGGAATTCTAGGAATTTGTTCTGTAGTGTTTACGTTGTGTTGCGGTGCAAATATTCTCCCAAAACGTGTTTGTCGTTGTTGTTTAGTGTGGTTTCACTATATGGCACATATTTATGACAGTGTTGGCATTGTTCATACTGCCACCCTTAGTGTGACATGTATGGCTGTTGACTAAGTATGGCCTTAATTCGCTCGTGTACAGTGTGTCTAAAGTTAAAATGGTTGTGTCATTAGTTCATTATCGGGCGCAACGAGATCTTGGTTAGGCTTTGTTAATTATAGACTATATGATTTGTGAGTTTTTTATGATGTAAAACGGACCAAACTCGCCACAAAATCAACAACAATAACATTGATTTTTCAAAAATTATTTAAAAGATTGAAAGTTGCCATCAATCCCACGCAGGTGCTCGGCCCCGAAGCACCCACGGGATCGGCGCCTATGCGAGTCGTGATTCTCAACTGTTTTGTTTTTTCCAGCGGGTCGCCCACCTGTCTTTGCCTGGTAAAGATGTGACGTTCGCGAACGAGTCGGGTCTTTTAAACAGGTCTTTTCATTGAACGATGAGAGCCGATTCACATATGGGAGTCGTTTGTTTGCGAGCGGCTCTTGCTCACGTTTGAATAAATTATTGTGCAAAACATTATATGGCGTCAAGGCGTTGAGGGGATCTGGTTTGGTGGCTGCAGGATTAGGTCTCTGCTTTTTGAAGATGATGTAGTCCTGAGGGCTTCATCTGGCCAGGATCTTCAGCTCTCACTGGATCGGTTCGCAGCAGAGTGTGAAGCGACTGGGATGAGAATCAGCACCTCCAAGTCCGAGTCCATGGTTCTCGCCCGGAAATGGGTGGAGTGCCATCTCCGGGTTGGGGAGGAGACCCTGCCCCAAGTGGAGGAGTTCAAGTACCTCGGAGTCTTGTTCACGAGTGGATCGTGAGATCGACAGGCGGATCGGTGCGGCGTCTTCAGTAATGCGGACGCTGTATCGATCCGTTGTGGTGAAGAAGGAGCTGAGCCGGAAGGCAAAGCTCTCAATTTACCGGTCGATCTACGTTCCCATCCTCACCTATGGTCATGAGCTTTGGGTTATGACCGAGAGGACAAGATCACGGGTACAAGCGGCCGAAATGAGTTTCCTCCGCCGGGTGGCGGGGCTCTCCCTTAGAGATAGGGTGAGAAGCTCTATCATCCGGGAGGACCTCAAAGTAAAGCCGCTGCTCCTCCACATCGAGAGGAGCCATATGAGGTGGTTCGGGCATCTGGTCAGGATGCCACCTTAGGGAGGTGTTTAGGGCACGTCTGACCAGTAGGAGGCCACGGGGAAGACCCAGGACACGTTGGGAAGACTATGTCTCCCGGCTGGGGAGAGGAAAGTCTGGGCTTCCCTGCTTAGGCTGCTGCCCCCGCGACCCGACCTTGGATAAGCGGAAGAAGATGGATGGATGGACGTTATTTGATTTCAGAAGTTAAATTAGGACGAGGGTCTGACACTCTCCAACCTATATTTTGTGGCAGTCCTGAATCCTACAAGAATGTAATTACAATAACAGTGGAAACCCCAAAATTGCAGTGGAACTAGGGCAGGGCGATATGGACGAAAAAGTATATCTCGATATACTTTTGCTTAAACTCGATATTCAATATATATCTCAATATATTTTCCGGTGAAAGTATACATATAAAGATATTAATTTTTGAGCGAGATTCACTGAAATTGAAGTGAATGACAACTGTACTGTAAACTAGGGGTGTGGCAAAAAATCAATTCGAAACGCGATTCTGACGTTGTGCGATTCAGAATCGATTCTCATTTTTAAAAAATTGATTTTTATTTTTTTTAATTTAAAAAAATATTTTTTATTTTTTATTAATCAATCCAACAAAACAATACACAGCAATACCATAACAATGCAATGCAATTCCAAAACCAAACCCGACCCAGCAACACTCAGAACTGCAATAAACAGCAATTGAGAGGAGACACAAACACGACACAGAACAAACCAAAAGTAGTGAAACAAAAATGAATATTATCAACAACAGTATCAATATTAGTTACAATTTCAACATAGCAGTGATTAAAAATCCCTCATTGACATTATCATTAGACATTTATAAAAAAAAATAAAAAAGAACAATAGTGTCACAGTGGCTTACACTTGCATCGCATCTCATAAGCTTGACAACACACTGTGTCCAATATTTTCACAAAGATAAAATAAGTCATATTTTTGGTTCATTTAATAGTTAAAACAAATTTACATTATTGCAATCAGTTGATAAAACATTGTCCTTTACAATTATAAAAGCTTTTTACAAAAATCTACTACTCTGCTTGCATGTCAGCAGACTGGGGTAGATCCTGCTGAAATCCTATGTATTGAATGAATAGAGAATCCTTTTGAATCGGGGAAAAAATTGTTTTTGAATCGGGAATCGTGTTGAATTGAAAAAAAAATTGATTTTGAATCGAATCGTGACCCCAAGAATCGATATTGAATCGAATCGTGGGACACCCAAAGATTCACAGCCCTACTGTAAACAGTCAGTGGCACTTTTATTAACACAGTTAGTCAAGATGAATATTAACAACACAGAAAAGAAACTGATTAATTAGTACAAAATTACATAACATAAATAAAATAAAAAAATATTTATTCTACATAAAATAAATAACATAGCTGTGCAAATAATACAACATGTATCAAACTCAGATAAAAGTGCGGCTATAGTCTTCCTCACTTTGTCGTAGATTTCGCTTGAATATTCTCTTTTCTCTTCTCCGACTCTCTCGTCATCATTTTGGATGTCTTGTTGTGATTTCTTTTCCTGGTTCGATGACCCGCCCTATCTTGCCTCTGATTGGCCTGTCCGCAATGTTTTGCCCTACTCTTAACCAATCGTGACTCATCATTTTAAAACCCACCAACCAATCATGGATTATTCTTATACTTAAACCAACCAATCATTGATCTTTGCCGTATATTTTGTCCCATGCCCGTGGAGTTTCACTAGTCCATGGGTACTAGCCCGTGGAGTGTTGCGGGGGAGAACAAGGAACACAACAAATAAGCGGCGTTTGGTCATTGTAAGCTTTTTGTACTTACAGTCCCACAGATTCACACTGGAAGCCAGTTGCACAGAGTTGACAGGGTTTAATATGTTTTTTGCAGTTCTTCAATATGTACTTTTGTTGACTTTTCAGTCTCTCCGATCCTCCTCCTCCTCCTGCACCCGGCCGCTCACTGTTAAAGACAACAGATGATTAGATTAACACGTACCACCTGTGCAAACCAATCCTTTGCCAGCTGTGTCTCGCCGTCAGCGCATGCCACGCCCCCGTCTGATGGCGCTCTGTTTTCAGAACCCTGGACAGAGGCGCTGACCTTTACTCCTGCAGCGCGCTGATCACAACCCCTTTCCACAGTCATTTTAACGTGAAAAAAATGATTTTGATATTACGATATTTTCTTAATTTATATCTTCTTTAAAGGCCTACTGAAATGATTTTTTTTTATTTAAACGGGGATAGCAGATCCATTCTGTGTCATACTTGATCATTTCGCGGTATTGCCATATTTTTGCTGAAAGGATTTAGTAGAGAACATCGACGATAAAGTTCGCAACTTTTGGTCGCTGATAAAAAAAACCTTGCCTGTACCGGAAGTAGCGTGACGTCGCAGGTTGAAAGGCTCCTCACATTTCCCCATTGTTTACACCAGCAGGGAGAGCGATTCAGACCGAGAAAGCGACGATTACCCCATTAATTTGAGCCAGGATGAAAGATTCGTGGATGAGGAACGTAAGAGTGAAGGACTAGAGTGCAGTGCAGGACGCATCTTTTTTCGCTCTGACCGTAACTTAGGTACAAGCTGGCTCATTGGATTCCACACTCTCTCCTTTTTCTATTGTGGATCACAGATTTGTATTTTAAACCACCTCGGATACTATATCCTCTTGAAAATGAGAGTCGAGAACGCGAAATGGACATTCACAGTGACTTTTATCTCCATGACAATACATCGGCGAAACACTTAAGCTACGGAGCTAACGTGATAGCATCGGGCTTAACTGCATTTAGAAACAAAAGAAATAAGCCCCTGACTGGAAGGATAGACAGAAAATCAACAATACTATTAAACCATGGACCTGTAAATACACGGTTAATGCTTTCCAGCCTGGCGAACCTTAACAATGCTGTTGCTAACGACGCCATTGAAGCTAACTTAGCAACGGGACCTCACAGAGCCATGCTAAAAACATTAGCTATCCACCTACACCAGCCAGCCCTCATCTGCTCATCAACACCCGTGCTCACCTGCGTTCCAGCGATCGACGGTGCGACGAAGGACTTCACCCGATCATCCGTGCGGTCGGCGGCTAGCGTCGAATAGCGCGTCTGCTATCCAAGTCAAAGTCTTCCTGCTTGTGTTGCTGGAGCCAGCCGATAATACACCGATCCCACCTACAACTTTCTTCTTTGCAGTCTTCATTGTTCATTAAACAAATTGCAAAAGATTCACCAACACAGATGTCCAGAATACTGTGGAATTTTGAGATGAAAACAGGGCTTTTTGTATTGGATTCAATGGAGTCCGAATACTTCCGTTTCAACGATTGACGTCACGCGCATACGTCATCATACCTAGACGTTTTCAACCGGAAGTTTAGCGGGAAATTTAAAATTGCACTTTATAAGTTAACACGGCCGTATTGGCATGTGTTGCAATGTTAAGATTATTGATATATAAACTATCAGACTGCGTGGTCAGTAGTAGTGGGTTTCAGTAGGCCTTTAAAAATATATCGATACATCCTACAAACTTGATATATCCCCCAGCCATAAGTGGAACAAAAACACACATTGGGCAAACACAAAGAGCAACTAGGGACGGCGTGGCTCAGATGGTAGAACGGCCGTCGAGTCCCACTCCAGCTATCCTAGTCACAGCCGTTGTGTCCTTTGGCAAGGCACTTCACCCTTGCTCCCCGCTCACACTGGCCTATGAATGTGTATACATGTTTGGGGGTGGTCGAAGGGGCCGTAGGCACAAATTGGCAGCCACACTTCCATCAGTCTACCCCAGGGCAGACGTGGCCATAAATGTAGCTTACCACCATCAAAGTGTGAATGTGGAGTGAATGAATGATGGGTTGTCAGTTCTATGTGAACATATAGATATAGACAGTCATGGTCAAAAGTTTACATACACTTGTAAAGAACATAATGTCATGGCTGTCTTGAGTTTCCAATAATTTCAGTAGACCAGTGGTTCTTAACCTAGGTTCGATCGAACCCTAGGGGTTCAGTGAGTTGGCCTCAGGGGTTCGGCGGAGCCTCCGCCGCGGAGGTCAAGACACACCTGACTCATCGTGTAAATAAAAACTTCTCCTTATCGGCGTATTATGGATACCCCCAAACAATGTTCCCTCTAATTTTCCATCTGATTTGCAGGAGTGTAATTTGTTGTGAGTTCATGCACTGTGTTGGTTTTGTTCTTTGAACAAGGTGATGTTCATGCACAGTTCATTTTGTGCACCAGTAAAAAAACATATAACTTTGTCTTGAATTTGACATTTAAAAAAAATATTTTTCACTAAAGAAGAGTTCGGTGAATGCGCATATGAAACTGGTGGGGTTTAGTACCACCAACAAGGTTAAGAACCACTGAAGTAGACTAAAAATGTACCGTTGTAGCAATATAAAATATAACATACTGTATATGTAATATTTACATATTATATATACAGTATATGATATATACTGATATATTATATTTTTATATATTTTATATATTTTTATATATTTTATTTTTATGTATAACAATTACCATGTACAATATTACAGTATATGTAACAGCTGCAGCATAAAATAAAGGGGAACTGCACTATTTTTGGAATTTTGCTAATCGTTCACAATCCTTATGAGAGACAAGAAGACAACATTTTTTTTGTTTTTTTGCTTTGCATTCTTACATGTAAAAATCGTCTCGTTCTTGGTGGCTAGAAATGCAGTTAATGGGAGCAATCAATTCTGTATCTAAATCACTTTAAAAATGCATTCAAAAACTGTCAACAATACCTTATTTATGTTCCGTAACCTGTATATTAACCTACTTTAAGCACCGGCCCTTTTTTTTTTCAAGTACCAATTTAGTGGTAGTGTCAGCCAAAATGTAAACCACATGTTGACATCCTCGTCAAGTGGTTAAAGTGTGATTCTGAAGTGAATATTTTGTAAACGGTAAAATATTTTATAGAGGCTCGGGAAGTTTTTGTGGCATATTTTTTTGCTGGCAGCAGTTTACAATATTTAACTTTTTTTTTTTTTTACCATTTTTACAATTTTATGAGATACTGATTTTATTTTTTGTAAAATATAATTTTCACTATGTGGAAGTCGCTTCCTAGCGGTCCCACTGACAGACACTTCACAGGATCCAAGCTTGCAGGTTTTAACAAAGTTTTAATGATCATATGTTTTTATCAACAGTTTTCTCTCCCAGAACGTGACTTTTCAGTCACGTCCGTATCCTCTCTCTCCTCTGCTCCCGGCCGCTTACTGTTAAAAAAACCAGATGGTTAGATTAACACGTACCACCTGTGAAATCTAATCACCTGCCAGCTGTGTCTCGTCGTCAGCACATGCCCCGCCCCTGCCCGATGGTGCTTTACCTCAGCACCATGGACAGCGGCGATGACTTTTCCTCCTGCAGGCAGCGCTGACTACACCTCCCCCCACAAACAATTATTAAGAATTTAAGAAATACATTCTCAAAGTGTTTCACACTGTGTAGTAATGACCAATTTTGGTCACTGCTCGTTATTAAGCGGTGATGATGGGTCCAGCAGCCAAACCAGTTGGGTACCATCTGCACATCTGTGCATTGACATAAAACTGTATAGTGATTTATTTTTATTTTTGCCAACACAAAGAGCTGTAGCTCCCCCTTTGTTCACTGGCATATATGCTCAATCAACCATGCAACTTGAGTGCCCTGATCAAGAGTAATGCCATTGCAGGAACACAACATGGCAGCATTCTGGCTTGCTTCAATCCTAATCATTCTTTTCATTTCCTGGCTGCAGCCTTAAAGGCAAAAAGCCGCTTTAAGGCCCTTGAGAGGAAGTAATGTATTTAATGTTCCATGAGGCAAAGCTCAAGTTCAGTCAATAACGGTCTCATCATTTGGGAAATCATTGATAAGAGAAGCCATACCAAAGAAAAGTAATTTACCAAATATAAATAAAATATAATATCTTAAAGGCCTACTGAAAGCCACTACTACCGACCACGCAGTCTGATAGTTTATATATCAATGATGAAATCTTAACATTGCAACACATGCCAATACGGCCGGGTTAACTTATAAAGTGCAATTTTAAATTTCCCGCTAAACTTCCGGTTGAAAACGTCTATGTATGATGACGTATGCGCGTGACGTCAATCGTTGAAACGGAAGTATTCGGACACATTGTATCCAATACAAAAAGCTCGGTTTTCGTCGCAAAATTCCACAGTATTCTGGACATCTGTGTTGGTGAATCTTTTGCAATTTTTTAATGAACAATGAAGACTGCAAAGAAGAAAGTTGTAGGTGGGATCGGTGTATTAGCGACTGGCTGCAGCAACACAACCAGGAGGACTTTGACTTGGATAGCAGACGCGCTATCCGACGCCAGCCGCCGACCGCACGGATGATCGGGTGAAGTCCTTCGTCGCTCTGTCGATCGCTGGAACGCAGGTGAGCACGGGTGTTGATGAGCAGATGAGGGCTGGCTGGCGTAGGTGGATAGCTAATGTTTTTAGCATAGCTCTGTGAGGTCCCGTTGCTAAGTTAGCTTCAATGGCGTCGTTAGCAACAGCATTGTTAAGCTTTGCCAGGCTGGAAAGCATTAACCGTGCAGTTACAGGTCCATGGTTTAATAGTATTGTTGATTTTCTGTCTATCCTTCCAGTCAGGGGTTTATTTATTTTGTTTCTATCTGCAGTTAAGCACGATGCTATCACGTTAGCTCCGTAGCTAAAGTGCTTCGCCGATGTATTGTCATGGAGATAAAAGTCACTGTGAATGTCCATTTCGTGTTCTCGACTCTCATTTTCAAGAGGATATAGTATCCGAGGTGGTTTAAAATACAAATCTGTGATCCACAATAGAAAAAGGAGAAAGTGTGGAATCCAATGAGCCAGCTTGTACCTAAGTTACGGTCAGAGAGAAAAAAGTTGCGTCCTGCACTGCACTCTAGTCCTTCACTCTCACGTTCCTCATCCACGAATCTTTCATCCTGGCTCAAATTAATGGGGTAATCGTCGCTTTCTCGGTCCGAATCGCTTTCGCTGTTGGTGTAAACAATGGGGAAATGTGAGGAGCCTTTCAACCTGTCACGTCACGCTACTTCCGGTACAGGCAAGGGTTTTTTTTTTATCAGCGACCAAAAGTTGCGAACTTTATCGTCGATGTTCTCTACTAAATCTTTTGCTAAAAGGATTTAGTCGCGAAATGATCAAGTATGACACATAGAATGGCTCTGCTATCCCCGTTTAAATAACAACAATTCATTTCAGTAGGCCGTTTCTTGTGTGTGTATGTTACAATTAGGGCTACACGATTAATCGTTTTTATATCGTAATCCAATTTATTAATTATAACGATGTTAAATTGATGTTCCTCTCTATCATGTCTTGCACTTTCAAGATAAGCTGATTCATAAACAAATTCTACTGGAAATGCGGTGAATGTATCATAAATACCTATCCCTAACATCTCATACGCTGCCTGCTTTGCCAGAGAATAAGACGCATCAGAAGAGTTCTGTGGTGCCAAATTTTGCGACTTTGACGCTATATTTAGCATTAAAAGTGGAAGACAGGAGTGTGTCTTTGCATTATGCATTTATTCGGTAATCAAATACAAGCAGTCGTGAAAAGCAAAGTATCCTAATAGATCCTCCTCCACAGTGAGCATACTGCACAACTGCGTGCAAAGCATGCCGAATGTTTTGTTCGTTGCTTACTGCTGTTACGCAGGAAAAAACACTTTCAGCAACACAGAAAATTATTACCAACTTTGCAGGATATACCACCCTCCCTTGTGTTACACTACAAGTAATACCACACAGAAAACCTCTTAAAGCAATATAGCCTTTCTCACTTCCATAAATGCTAATAACTACAATATTAACACAGATTATGACATGTTCTACAACATGGGTGTCAAACTCTGGTAGCGGGGGTGTATTTTGTAGCGTCCCGGAAGAGTTAGTGCTGCAAAGGGTTCTGGGTATTTGTTCTGTTGTGTTTATGTTGTGTTGCGGTGCGGATGTTCTCCCGAAATGTGTTTGTCATTCTTGTTAGGTGTGGATTCACAGTGTGGCGTATATTTCTAACATTGTTAAAGTTGTTTATACGGGCACCCTCAGTGTGACCTGTATCACTGTTGATCAAGTATGCGTTGCATTCCCGTGTGTGTTCATACAGAAGCCGCACATATCTTGTGACTGGGCCGGCACGTTGTTAGAATGGATGAAAAGCGGACGCTAATGGCAGTGCCTTTAAGGCACGCCCCCCAAGACTGTGGTCCGGGTGGGCTACGAGATATAATGACTGATGAACACCGTCGTCGGATAATGAAGGTTGCCTCAGCTCAAAGCCTGAGCCCCGACATTAATGAACTAGCATCCAAGAAAAGATGACAGGTATCTGGCTTGGGCCCATCAGATTAGATCAGTGTGTTGCAAACTGAGCATTTTAAAGTCCTGATTGGTTGGTTTATTCATTGTTATTTTATTTTCAAATTTATTAGCCTGTGGAAAAAGTTAATGTTGATATTTACCTCAGAAGGCTGCAAATAGAAAAGAGGCATTCCATTTTTATTTAAATTGTATTTGATATGCCATTGATATTTTTGAATTATTATTATTATTATTTGAAACTCGATTTTGCATGTCACTGTAAAGTTATATAAGCCTTGCTTGTTCAATATTCAATGCAAAACTTGTTTGGGTCCCTATTAAAAGGTTAATTTGTTCAACCTTGGCCCGCGGCTTTGTTCAGTTTTAAACTTTGGCCCACTCTGTATTTGAGTTCGACACCCCTGTTTTACAATATTAGATAAAGGGAAACTGCAGCTTTTTATTTGTATTTTGCCTATCATTCATAATCCCTATGTAAGACAAGTACACATACAATACAGGCCACAATTTGGACACACCTTCTCATTTCAATGCGTTTTCTTTATTTTCATGACTATTTACATTGTAGATTGTCACTGAAGGCATCAAAACTATGACACATGTGAAGTGAAAACCATTTCCATGGAGGCGAGGATTAGTGATTTAGAAGTAGCTAAAACACTGCTGGACTTTAGCCGCTAGCTAGCTAGCCATGTCTTAAAGCACCTCTTCCGGATGGCGTTTCAGTGTTATAACTTCACCTTTATCGTTAGTTTTTAAGCCAAAATGCGTCCGTTTTCCCTTTTCTGTCTACACACTGTGTCTGTTTGTAAGTATTCTGTGATTGTGCGCTGCCGAACATGCTCCTCCGCTCGTAAAACCAGCAATGACACGACGTGACAACGACGGGGGCGCGGGGTGGATGGCGGACCGGTACTTTTCTAGTACCGAATATGATCCATTAGTATCGTGGTACTATACTAATACCGGTATACCGTACAACCCTAATAGGGATACTCAGTTTTTGTCACTGTTAGTTAAAAACTGTACTGTGTCAGGCAACCGGCTTTATTTTTTTCAGTGTAAAAAGACACATTTTGTTTGACTCAATTCTGCACAGTATGTCACTGTCTAGAAAAGGAAAAACTATTTCCAATCCAGACCTAAGAGTTTGAATGTTTCTAGAACAAAAATGTGAACGTTGAATTATGGATCAAGTTGTAAAAATAGCACACAGTTGGAAGCGGCCCCTGAAATATTTAAAATATTCGGTTCACTGGCTGCTGCTGTTGCCCTCGATTTTTATTCCCCCATGTTGACCTTTCAATCTGCTGTTGCCCGTATACCAATAATTACAGTTTGTATTGTATATTGTAGCATGTTTACTGTATGAATTACATAAAATCTGAGCTACAGCGTAAATCCCACCATAAGTAAACATATTTCTACGTTTCACAATGCGTACGGATAGAGCTGTGTAAAGAGAGAGAGTATGGCCGACTTGGTTTCAGACGATCTCCTAATTGATTGGTCTAAAAAGCCCCTTACCTGATTTCAGGGTGCCATGTTGGGGACTAACTTTAAAGCAGAGCAGTGGACTGATGAGTCACGCTTTTCCATCTGGCAATCTGATGGACAAGTCTGGGTTTGGAGGTTGCCAGGAGAACGCTACATTTCGGACTGCATTGTGTGGAATTTGGTGGTGGAGGAATTATGGTGAGGGGTTGTTTTTCAGGAGTTGGGCTTTGCCCCTTAGTTCCAGTGAAAGGCACTTTGAATGCTCCAGGATACCAAAAAATGTTGGACAATTCCATGGGATGGCACTTCAAGTTCATGTGTGAGTAAAGGCAGGTGGCCAAATACTTTTGGCAATATAGTGTATGTTTTAAAGCACCACTTTAAGGCGGGACTTCAGTGTTTATAGCTCTACGTACTTTATGGTTAGTTTTAACAACCAAAATATGTCCATTCTCTCTCTTCTATCTCCATTCTGTTTCTGCTTGCAAGTGCTGTGTGTGCGTGTGTTGACTAACATGCGCGGCGGCTGGTATGCCAGCATTGTCACTGCGCCGTGCATTATGTCGATTAAAAAAAAAAAAGAAAGGATATTACCTTTTTTAATTCATTAGTATCGAAGTACTTTGTTAGTGTCAGGTTCAAACACAGATGACATCTATTAAACAAGACAAGAAGCAAGGAATTAAACAGAGACAGAATTAAATTTGGCTCAATTGAGGAGAAACGTCATGGCTGTACTCTTGTACAGTCTCCACCACGCTCTGACGAAAGATTGTATGCCTCCTCTTTTATTTGGACTTTCCCTGATTACATGGCAACAGCTGTGTGGAAGACCTGCTCCTCCGGGTTCGTCAGACCACCAATTACGTACATGACAGCTTTGTTCATGGTTTTGAACAAGGATTTATTTTTCATTAAATGTCTGTTGTTATGCTTTTCAGCCATAGTTCTTGCCAGTTCTCGCTCTCGCTTCCGCTCGTGCTCCAACCCAACCAACCCCTCTCCTTCCCGGCTGCTGCCTTTTAACAGCGCGACAGGTGATTAGATAAGCCGGCCCAGGTGTGCCATCTAAGCACCTGTCGCTAATCTCGAAGCCGGTCCTGGCACACCCCGCTTCGCTGCAGGTCCGCAGGCCACGCCCCCCACAAGCTGTTTCTAAGGGAGGGGGGTTGTAAACAGCTATCGCCTTTGATTACAAAACAGTTCAAAGAAAAGGTCATAAACAGTTCAACGAAAAGGTGCCTGGAGCTTGGGCAGGTTTTGCTTTCTCTCCGCTTTGTAGATCTTGGGTCAAGACAAAATCTTTCTGTGCATTACAATACATCAAAGAAACAGAACACCTTCATGTTGCTTCCGATCCTACACAGTGGAGTTTTACAAGCCTTCTTCTTGGTAGGATCAAAGACAGCTTTTGTCTTCTCGCCGGGAACTCATGGCAACACAAAGTTTTGTGATAACTTAGATACAATTATTCTGACATTTAGTATCGTTATAGCGTACAACCTTAATGTGTGATTGATATTTGTTATTATGCCTTCATTGCATTGCAAATTGATGCTGTTTTGAAAAATATTTTAATTTATATCAACAAAGTTTAGCCGGCCAACTTTGGCTAAAATTATAGTTTTTCCACACAACTTTGGCTCACACTTGTTTGCCAATTAGCAAGGTAACAAGCAAATTTCCTTGCCGAGTTGGGACTGCATCCTCCAGATGTCCGACATTGCCCCACTTTCAATGCTCCCGTATCGCAGACATAGAGTCATAAACAACAGATCTGTGTTGCAAAAAGAGCAAGGTATTCATGTTTTTTTTTTTTTACCAAGAATAAGAGGAAAAGTTGCCACACTTCAGGGACACAATGTTGTTTGAGTGGCCACACTGACTCAGGTCCCTCTGGAAAAACACAAGTGATTACATCATGACTATTGTCGACGACTTGTTGCACCCCTAATATTGATGAGCGTAGGTGTGCCAGTCATCTGTGGTGTTTTTTTCTGGCTGGGAAAACATGCGCATTATAATAAGAAGATGTTTTTTAAATGTAAATGGACATATTTTCAAAAAAATTCACTCGTGAAGACTGACATTTTTGAACACTGGTGTGGAGGAAATGGAGGTCATATTATGATTATTTTTTTCACATTCAAAACACTTCCTTATTGTCTACATCAGTGTTTTTCAACAACTAGTGTGCCGTGAGATACAGTCTGGTGTGCCGTGGGAGATTGTCTAGTTTCACCTATTTGGGGTAAAAAATATTTTTTGCAAACCAGTAATTATAGTCTGCAAATGACGTGTTGTTGTTGAGTGTCTGTGCTGTCTAGAGGTCGGCAGAGTAACCGTGTAATACTCTTCCATATCAGTAGGTGCCAGCAGGTAGCTAATTGCTTTGTAGATGTTGGAAACAGCGGGAAGGAGTGTGCAGGTAAAAAGGTATTTAATGCTTAAACAAAAAATAAACAAAAGGTGAGTGCCCCTAAGAAAAGGCATTGAAACTGAGGGAAGGCTATGCAGAACGAAACTAAAACTGAACTGGCTACAAAGTAAACAAAAACAGAATGCTGGACGACAGCAAAGACTTACTGTGGAGCAAAGATGGCGTCCACAATGCACATCAAAAAACCTGAACACGACATGACAATCGACAATGTCCCCACGAAGAAGGATAAAAACAAAGTACACTACCGTTCAAAAGTTTGGGGTCACATTGAAATGTCCTTATTTTTGAAGGAAAAGCACTGTACTTTTCAATGAAGATAACTTTAAACTAGTCTTATATTTAAAGAAATACACTCTATACATTGCTAATGTGGTAAATGACTATTCTAGCTGCAAATGTCTGGTTTTTGGTGCAATATCTACATAGGTGTATAGAGGCCCATTTCCAGCAACTATCACTCCAGTGTTCTAATGGTACAATGTGTTTGCTCATTGGCTCAGAAGGCTAATTGATGATTAGAAAACCCTTGTGCAATCATGTTCACACATCTGAAAACAGTTTAGCTTGTTACAGAAGCTACAACACTGACCTTCCTTTGAGCAGATTGAGTTTCTGGAGCATCACATTTGTGGGGTCAATTAAACGCTCAAAATGGCCAGAAAAAGAGAACTTTCATCTGAAACTCGACAGTCTATTCTTGTTCTTAGAAATGAAGGCTATTCCACAAAATTGTTTGGGTGACCCCAAACTTTTGAACGGTAGTGTATATTAGAGATGTCCGATAATGGCTTTTTTGCCGATATTCTGATATTGTCCAACTCTTAATTACCGATTCCGATATCAACCGATACCGATATATACAGTCGTGGAATTAACACATTATTATGCCTAATTTTGTTGCGATGCCCCGCTGGATGCATTAAACAATGTAACAAGGTTTTCCAAAATAAATCAACAGGTGGCGACTTGTCCAGGGTGTACCCCGCCTTCCGCCCGATTGTAGCTGAGATAGGCTCCAGCGCCCCCCGCGACCCCGAAAGGGACAAGCGGTAGAAAATGGATGGATGGATGGAAGTTATGGAAAAAAATGCCAACATGGCACTGCCATATTTATTATTGAAGTCACAAAGTGCATTATTTTTTTTAACATGTCTCAAAACAGCAGCTTGGAATTTGGGACATGCTCTCCCTGAGAGAGCATGAGGAGGTTGAGGTGGGGGTGGGGGATAGCAGGGGGTGTATATTGTAGCGTCCCGGAAGGGTTAGTGCTGCAAGGGGTTCTGGGTATTTGTTCTGTTGTGTTTATGTTGTGTTACGGTGCGGCTGTTCTCCCGAACTGTTTTTGTCATTCTTGTTTGGTGTGGGTTCACAGTGTGGCGCATATTTGTAACAGTGTTAACAGTGTAACAGGTCACACCCTCAGTGTGACCTGTATGGCTGTTGACCAAGTATGCCTTGCATTCACTTGTGTGTGTGTGAAAAGCCGTAGGTATTATGTGATTGGGCCGGCACGCAAAGGCAGTGCCTTTAAGGTTTATTGGGGCTCTGTACTTCTCCCTACATCCGTGTACCACAACGTACAGCGCCGTTTTAAAAAGTCATACATTTTACTTTTTGAAACCAATACCGATAACTTCCGAACCGATACCGATAATTTCCGATATTACATTTTAAAGCATTTATCGGCCGCTATTATCGGACATCTCTAGTATATATATGCGGCTTATAGTGCGGTGCGGCTAATATATAGAAAAAAATTCCCTAGAATTTAGTGGGTGCGGCTTATATATCGGTGTGCACTGTAGTCTGGTAAATACAATAAATACAAATACAAAGCAGGATTATAGTCCTGACAGGAAAGCCCTACAAGTCAGTAGGGCTTTCCTGTCAGCACTCATTTTGTTGTGTTTATTTGATTGTTATACTCTAGACTTAAAGGATTGTTGTCCTCAGAAAATACTAGCAGTGATAGGAGCGTGTACAAGTTGAAAAATAAAGAGTTCTTGTGTGTTTGGGGCGGCATGGTGTAGTGGGTAGAGCGCCCGTGTCAGAAACCTGAGGGTTGCAGGTTCGCTCCCCGCCTCTTACCATGCCGTTGTGTCCTTGGGCAGGACACTTCACCCTTGCCCCCGGTGCCACTCACACCGGTGAATGAATGTTGAATGAATGATAGGTGGTGGTCGGAGGGGCCGTAGGCGCAAATTGGCAGCCACGCTTCCGTCAGTCTACCCCAGGGCAGCTGTGGCTACGAAAGTAGCTTACCACCACCAGGTGTGAATGAATGATGGGTTTTTAACATGTAAAGCGACTTTGGGTACTTAGAAAAGCGCTATATAAATCCCAGGTATTATTATTATTATTATTGTGTGAAAGCTGATGTTCCTGTATTATTGAAACAAGCACCAAACAAAACATTCTGCACATTTTGCACGTGGTTGTGGAGGAGCATCTCCACTTGCGGAGTGAATACTTTGATTTTCGTTACCAAACCAATGCACGGTGCAAAGACAATCCTGTCTTTCACTTTTAATGCATACCTCTCCTACCTAAATATAGCGTCAAAGTAGCAAAATTGGCACCACAGAACCCTTCAGAAGGTGTGCTGAGAAGTGGATTTCCGGCTTTTGCATTTGTGCGTTCATTTGTGGCCACAAATCAATTACTAAATGGCATACTAGTAATTAGAAGCTGCACATATCTGCTTACAACTACCTTTGATGCTCAGCTGTGTGTTGTGTGGAGTAGGGTGGATTAGATATTAGAGAAAGGGAGAGAATTGAACGAGAGAGAGCGTGTGGGTGAGTCGTCCTTCTTTCCCCTTAATGCTTATAAAATACACATAAATACAAACACAAAGCAAGATTATAGTCCCCATGAAGTGACGGCCCTAGAAGTCTGTAGGGGTTTCCTGTCAGCACTCCCTTTGTTGTGATTATTTGTTCTTGATATTATGGAATTAAGGGATTATTCTCTTTAGAAT
Source organism: Entelurus aequoreus (assembly GCF_033978785.1). Lineage (NCBI taxonomy): Eukaryota > Metazoa > Chordata > Actinopteri > Syngnathiformes > Syngnathidae > Entelurus > Entelurus aequoreus. Next base: position 43,181,628 of record NC_084748.1, on the reverse strand, counting down.
CACTTTTTGTCACGATTTTACTCAGCTCTGGTTTTTTTTTCCCGATTTATCTCACTACTAGAAATCGTTTTGCACGGACTACACAGTACCAGTGCGGTCCGTCTTCATAACAGGCTCTATTGAACATAAGCATGCTTATAGATACTTATCCATCCATCCATCCATCTTCTTCCGCTTATCCGAGGTCGGGTTGCGGGGGCAGCAGCCTAAGCAGGGAAGCCCAGACTTTCCTCTCCCCAGCCACTTCGATCCCGGGGGATCCGAGGCGTTCCCAGGCCAGCCGGGAGACATAGTCTACCCAACGTGTCCTGGGACTTCCCCATGGTCTCCTACCGGTCGGACGTGCCCTAAACACCTCCCTTGGGAGGCGTTCGGGTGGCATCCTGACCAGATGCCCGAATCTGGCTCCTCTCGATGTGGAGGAGCAGTGGCTTTACTTTGAGCTACCCCTGGATGGCAGAGCTTCTCACCCTATCTTTAAGGGAGAGCCCCGCCACCCGGCGGAGTAAACTCATTTTGGACGCTTGTACTCGTGATCTTGTCCTTTCAGTCATAACCCAAAGCTCATGACCATAGGTGAGGATGGGAACGTAGATCGACCGGTAAATTGAGAGCTTTGCCTTCCGGCTCAGCTCCTTCTTCACCACAACGGATCGATACAGCGTCCGCATTACTGAAGACGCCGCAGCGATCCGCCTGTCGATCTCACGATCCACTCTTCCCTCACTCGTGAACAAGACTCCGAGGTACTTGAACTCCTCCACTTGGGGCAGGGTCTCCTCCCCAACCCGGAGATGGCACTCCACCCTTTTACGGGCGAGAACCATTGACTCGGACTTGGAGGTGCCGATTCTCATCCCAGTCGCTTCACACTCGGCTGCGAACCGATCCAGTGAGAGCTGAAGATCCTGGCCAGATGAAGCCATCAGGACCACATCATCTTCAAAAAGCAGAGACCTAATCCTGCAGCCACCAAACCGGATCCCCTCAACGCCTTGACTGCGCCTAGAAATTCTGTCCATGAAACTTATGAACAGAATCGGTGACCAAGGGCAGCCTTCGCGGAGTCCAACCCTCACTGTATTTACAGTGAGGGTTTATTTATGTATCCATCCATCAATCCATAATCCATAATCCTGGAATTTTGCAACCCTAATTTGTCCCTTTAAAAAAAAAAAAGGGTTTGAATAAGAGATAATGTTGCTAAGTTGGCAATATTGATCCCATGTCCCAGGAGCGTATGAGGTGTGTTCAGAAGCAGAGTTATGATGTCATCTACTGTACTGTAACGACAAGCTGTGTTCAGACAGTCCCATTATAATGTGTTTACATATGAGCGAGGGCGTAACAGGTAGCGCTAAATCTAATTGTGACAATCCAAATGTATTGTTATGGATGGGGAGCACTGTACTCGCTGGCAATTGTACAGTGTCTGTCTTTTGTCCAAACTGGAACTATGGCCTTCTGAACAGATTTTGTTGCAAGCATTTATCTGAGGTTTGCATACAGCAGGGGTGTCCAAAGTGTGGCCCGGGGGCCATTTGCGGCCCGCAGCTCATGTTTTACCGGCCCACGGTACATCATTCTAAAAATACTAAAACTTTTTTTTTTTAAAAACATTAAAGAGCAAATAGGTGAAATGCAACGAGAAAAAAAGTTGCATTGTTGACGCTAATAACGCAATTTTTAAAATAATTTTTCAAAAAATAATAATGAGTCAAAATCAATGTTGCTATGAATTATTGACTGATTTAAGGACAAAAAGGACACAAATACAACAAACAAAAAAAACACGAAAAATGTGAAAATTATTTTTAAAAAATACATACAAATTATATACTAATACTAATATACTAATTATTAAATTGACTGTTATTATAAATATACTAAACTAATTACACTATATATTATCTGAAGCTGATATAGAGATTTAAGAGTTGAATGTAAAAAAAAAAAAAAAAAAGCATAACCATTTTATGAGTGGGGCACTTTTGGATCCCCAAACATTTTAGTGGAATTAAAAAACACCTGCCTTTGCTAAAAATAATAATAATAATAATAAATTAAAATCAATTTTGCTATGAATTATTGACCTATTTAGGGATCAAATTACTTCACATCAAATATTCCACTTTGAAAATCTTTTTGGGAAAAATATTGTATATTTTGTATTTTTGCCCCAAAAAATTGGGTGACTCATTTTTAACCTTTTATAAGACTGAAACCCTTCTGGGTCCCTAGGATCTAACTTGAGCGAGCCCCAAAGGTTAAAAAAAAAGTGTATATTGTATTGGTTTTGAAAATGAAGAAATAATAACACGATTTTTAAAATAATTTTTCAAAAAATAATAATGAGTCCAAATCAATGTTGCTATGAATTATTGACTGATTTAAGGACAAAAAGGACACAAATACAACAAACAAAAAAAACACGAAAAATGTGAAAATGATTTTTAAAAAATACATACAAATTATATACTAATACTAATTATACTAATTATTATATTGACTGTTATTATAAATATACTAAACTAATTACACTATATATTATCTGAAGCTGATATAGAGATTTAAGAGTTGAATGTAAAAAAAAAAAAAAGAAAAAAAAAAAGCATAACCATTTTATGAGTGGGGCACTGTTGGATCCTCAAAAATTTTAGTGGAATTAAAAAACACCTGCTTTTGCTAAAAATAATAATAATAATAAATTAAAATCAATTTTGCTATGAATTATTGACTTATTTAGGGATCAAATTACTTCACATCAAATATTCCACTTTGAAAATCTTTTTGGGAAAAATATTGTATATTTTGTATTTTTGCCCCAAAAAATTGGGTGACTCATTTTTAACCTTTTATAAGACTGAAACCCTTCTGGGTCCCTAGGACCTAACTTGAGCGAGCCCCAAAGGTTAAAAAAAAAGTGTATATTGTATCGGTTTTGAAAATGAAGAAATAATAACACGATTTTTTAAATCATTTTTCAAAAAATAATAATGAGTACAAATCAATGTTGCTATGAATTATTGACTGATTTAAGGACAAAAAGGACACAAATACAACAAACAAACAAAACACGAAAAATGTGAAAATGATTTTTTTAAAATACATACAAATTATATACTAATACTAATTATACTAATTATTATATTGACTGTTATTATAAATATACTAAACTAATTACACTATATATTATCTGAAGCTGATATAGAGATTTAAGTGTTGAAGGTAAAAAAAAAAAAAAAGCATAAGCATTTTATAAGTGGGGCACTTTTGGATCCCCAAACATTTTAGTGGAATTAAAAAACACCTGCCTTTGCTAAAAATAATAATAATAATAATAATAATAAATTTAAATCAATTTTGCTATGAATTATTGACCTATTCAGGGATCAAATTACTTCACATCAAATATTCCACTTTGAAAATCTTTTTGGGAAAAATATTGTATATTTTGTATTTTTGACCCAAAAAATTGGGTGACTCATTTTTAACCTTTTATAAGACTGAAACCCTTCAGGGTCCCTAGGATCTAACTTGAGCGAGCCCCAAAGGTTAAAAAAAAAGTGTATATTGTATTGGTTTTGAAAATGAAGAAATAATAACAAGATTTTTTAAATAATTTTTCAAAAAATAATAATGAGTCAAAATCAATGTTGCTATGCATTATTGACTGATTTAAGGACAAAAAGGACACAAATACAACAAACAAAAAAAACACGAAAAATGTGAAAATGATTTTTAAAAAATACATACAAATTATATACTAATACTAATTATACTAATTATTATATTGACTGTTATTATAAATATACTAAACTAATTACACTATATATTATCTGAAGCTGATATACAGATTTAAGAGTTGAATGTAAAAAAAAAAAAAAAAAAAAAGCATAACCATTTCATGAGTGGGGCACTTTTGGATCCCCAAACATTTTACTGGAATTAAAAAACACCTGCCTTTGCTAAAAAAAATAATAATAATAATAAATTAAAATCAATTTTGATATGAATTATTGACCTATTTAGGGATCAAATTACTTCACATCAAATATTCCACTTTGAAAATCTTTTTGGGAAAAATATTGTATATTTTGTATTTTTGCCCCCAAAAATTGGGTGACTCATTTTTAACCTTGTATAAGACTGAAACCCTTCTGGGTCCCTAGGACCTAACTTGAGCGAGCCCCAAAGGTTAAAAAAAAAAGTGTATATTGTATTGGTTTTGAAAATGAAGAAATAATAACAAGATTTTTAAAATAATTTTTCAAAAAATAATAATGACTCAAAATCAATGTTGCTATGAATTATTGACTGATTTAAGGACAAAAAGGACACAAATACAACAAACAAAAAAAACACGAAAAATGTGAAAATGATTTTTAAAAAATACATACAAATTATATACTAATACTAATTATACTAATTATTATATTGACTGTTATTATAAATATACTAAACTAATTACACTATATATTATCTGAAGCTGATATAGAGATTTAAGAGTTGAATGTAAAAAAAAAAAAAGCATAAGCATTTTATGAGTGGGGCACTTTTGGAATTAAAAAACACCTGCCTTTGCTAAAAATAATAATAATAATAATAAATTAAAATCAATTTTGCTATGAATTATTGACCTATTTAGGGATCAAATTACTTCACATCAAATATTCCACTTTGAAAATCTTTTTGGGAAAAATATTGTATATTTTGTATTTTTGCCCCCCAAAATTGGGTGACTCATTTTTAACCTTGTATAAGACTGAAACCCTTCTGGGTCCCTAGGACCTAACTTGAGCGAGCCCCAAAGGTAAAAAAAAAAAGTGTATATTGTATTGGTTTTGAAAATGAAGAAAATATCAAAATGGCCCCCACGTTCTTTGATTTTTCAGTGTGCGGCCCTCAGTGGAAAAACTTTGGACACCCCTGGCATACAGTCGTCGTCGGCGGTCACTCGAAACGAGTATGACTGTCCTCCGTAGGGTCGTCTATTTGTGGATCCGTAGATGGCTGTGTAGGCCAATCCGTGATCCACATATTCCGGGATGTTAGGGTGGATTCCCTATATGGAGGACGCCTGTGCGTGGAATCTTTTAATGTGGGGAGACTGGTGCACGGTCAGCCACCACACAGTCCTTGGCATTGAGCGGGCCAGGGTCCAGTGGCATGGAGACCAAGACGACTGGGGACCCGTCTTTGCTGCAGCCTTCATCCGCCTTCCCAGCCGTTGTGGTGCATTCCGCTGCCGCCATCTTCCGCCTGGTCCACCGTTGAGGCGGTTTTCACTATTCGCCCATAGCTGGGGTTATTTACCCATAGCTGGGACAGGGGTTGACTGGGCACCAGGGCATGTCCACACACCGGTGGGCCTGCATGCCCCGTCTCTGGGGCCCCCTGCTGCTCCGAGATCCCGTACAACTTAGCCTGGAACCGCGAGGTTCCAGTTACCGTGTGTGGCCACGAGGAGGCATGTACGAGTCTTGACAATGGAGAGGCTATGTACCGGCTGAGGAGGCTTATGCACTCGGCTCCTCTTTTCGCCCTCTGAGACAGAGGGCTAGCCGGCGGCACTAGCTGAAAGCAATGAGTATCAGGCAGAAGCAGCATGCAGCATAGCAAGCAAAAGCGGCATGCAGCATGCACTAACTACAGGTACTACTACTCCAAGGCTACTGCACTAGACGCATCACATCGCCCTGTGCGATGTTTTCTGCACACACACACTGGCATACAGTATAATCTATAAGGGCAATCATTTACCTGCAGAATGCATCCTGGTAATCAGGGATTTAATGTAGTGTTCTACAGAGCATGTGCGGAGGTTCTGTAGGCGCTGCCGAATATGAACTGTAGTATAGGAGACTGTGTATAGGGGCGAGTTGAACACAGATGTCTGAAGCTGCTGAGATAGAGTGAGGGGATTAAACATTACTTGTGATTACCACACAACCACTCCCCTTCACTCGACTCGTGGCTTATACGTCACCCAGCTGCCTGTGTGAGGTCAGAGGATTTATGCTCTACATGTGATTCATATAGGTGCCCAACCCTTGTGTGCCTGTGTGTACGGCTGCATTTAAATCATTCTGTACATTAAAGAGATTCTATTTTAGAGCCTAGTGTTTGACAGAACATCATTCAGTTGAGGATGAGAAGGCAAATGTAGTAATTATATAATGTAGGCAAAGGAGGAGGTATATACAACAATGATGTTTGATAAGGAATTATCGAGTTCGAGCCTATTATCGAATCCTATTATCGAATCCTCTTATCGAACCGATTCCTTATCGATTCTCTTATCGAGTCCAGATAGGTTGTTGTATATGGAAAAAAACCACAATATTTGGTTTAACAAATCACTTCACATTCTCTACTGCTCGCTACTATAGTATTACCATATCTGAGTTATTGTGCAGAAATGTGGGGAAATGACTACATATGTGCGCTACATTCGTTAACCGCGTTACAAAAAAGATCAATTAGACTGATACATAATGTTGGATATAGAAAACATACAAACACTTTATTTATTGAGTCAAAAATATTAAAGTTCGATGATTTGGTAAAATTGCAAACAGCTAAAATGATGTGGAATTAAATGATGGAATGGATTACAGTGTTTCCCATAAACTGCCAAGATACCTGTGGTGGTGGGGGCGTGGCTATGGGCGTGGTCACAATGACATCATCGAATAATTTGCATAATTGACTACAATTATATGATTTTCTCTACAAAGGCTCAAAAAATGTATACTTACTAATTAATAATAACAGTTTTGTTTTAAACGTCCATCCATCCATCCATCCATTTTACAATATAATTACAACACTTTATGTACATATTTATATACAGATTTGAACAATAAGTTATTCACTGAAATATATGTATTAATTGTGGTTCTTACAAAAATATATCTTATGAAAATATAAAAGCTAAAATGTCTCTTAAAGCTCTGCCCCTTTAGTGCATACTAAATAATTTAACTTTAGCCTACTACTACAACCATATTATTTACCAGCAACATAAAGTGAAACAGAGGCAGAGGTGTCCTGCCACAGTCAGTAACAAATAAACAGAAAACAGTAGTGGTGGTAGATAGACACAAAGCTTCATCAAACATCTGATCCACTGAACAAAGAGCTCCAAAAATCTTGATCCTACACTTCTCTTTTGTAAAGTAAATCTGAACAGCCGATATGGGCATCTACATCAACTAGACAGGACAAAAATAAATAAATAAACAATTAATAATAAAAAAAACTAAAACATTTTGTGGCGGCCTTAATTCTTTCGTGGCGGGCCGCAACAAATAAATGAATGTGTGGGAAACACTGTTCACCCATTCACACTCACTGATGGCGGGAGCTGCCATGCAAGGCACTAACCACAACCATCAGGAGCATTGATTGATTGATTGATTGATTGAAACTTTTATTAGTAGATTGCACAGTACAGTACATATTCCGTACAATTGACCACTAAATGGTAACACCCGAATACGTTTTTTAACTTGTTTAAATCGGGGTCCACGTTAATCAATTCATGGTAAAGCAAGGGTGAAGTGTCCTGCTCAAGGACACAACGGACATGACTAGGTTGGTAGAAGGTGGGGATTGAACCAGGAACCCTCAGGTTGCTGACACGGCCACTCTCCCAACCGCGCCACGCCGTCCCTGTAATTGTGTGCAGAATTGTTCTGCGTCGTGCTAAAAGCTATTTCACACCCATAATGAGGCCAAATAATGTATCAAAACACTTTGTAGAAAATCCTGCCGTCCATCCATTTCCTACCGCTTGTCCCTCTCGGGGTGCTGGAGCCTATCCCAGCTGCATTCAGGTGAAAGTCGGGGTACACCATGGACAAGTTCGCCACTTCATCACAGGATCAACGCAGATAGAGAGACAACATTTCAATTTCAGGAAATAACGTTTTTTATTAAATTAATACAAATAATGTCTGTAAACATTCTCATTCATCCAGGTCATTGAATCGATGGCAACTGGACTATTCAGATTATTATGGATTAAGGTTTCATCCAAACAAGCTTCATTATTTAATGCTCCCATAACTGAGACAGAACAGCTTTGGAATAACGGGACGGTGCTGGGTCCAAAGTGTTTATTTTGTAAAAGTGGGGACATGCCCATACAAGGATGATGTTGTTATTCACAATCAGCGCAGCCCTATAGGTGATCATATTAAAATCAAACAATTGTTAGGCAAAAGGTTGTGTATGATTTCACAGGGGCGGTATAGCTCGGTTGGTAGAGTGGCCGTGTGTTTTTGAAACTGCACCAATTTTTTTCCCCTGGACTTTCAACTAACTTGTTCTATTTTTGGCCAAAGTAAGACAAATAAAACGGCCTGAAGTTGCCTTTATGTTTAAGTTTTAATGCAAGGATTTTACCATTACGGCCCGCGTGGGAACAGATTTTTCTTCATGCGGCCCATGAACTAAAATGAGTTTGACAACTCTTGGTTTTGTCATGATCCGTGGCCCGGATCATGTTTTGTTTAGTTTAGTTGGACTCCCTTAGTTCCTGTTTTGTGCACCTATGGGTTTGTTTTGGTTACCATGGGTACTGATTAAGTTCACCTGCTTCTGGTTAGTGGTCGGCACGCTCACCTGCTGCCGAGCACTAATCCGAGAGCTATGGACTGGACTCTCACAATATTATGCTAGATCCACTCGACGTCCATCGCACCGGTCGCCCAGGAGGGGGGTCCCCACATCTGCCGTCCCCTCCAAGGTTTGTCATTGTCCTATTGGGTTGGGTTTTTCCTTGCCCTGATGTGGGATCTGAGCCGAGGATGTCGTTGTGGCTTGTGCAGCCCTTTGAGACACTTGTGATTTAGGGCTTTATGATTAAACATTGTTTGATTGATTGATTGAGCTATTTATTCACCTTTCTCGCCACACTCTGTCTGGCTTCGTTGTTTGCTGTATGCAACAGCCACGTAGGGTTATTTCTTGTTTCTATGTTTCTTGATTCCTGTGCTAAGTTTGTACCTTAGCTTCACATGCGATCGGCATGCAGCCCTTTGGTTTACTTCCTGTTTCTTTGTACGGTGTATGATTTATGAGGAATAAATCATGTTCTTACCGGCACGCTTCGTCCGGAGTGGTCCGTCTGCATCCCGAGAGAACCAACCCCGCAGTAAGTTGCGACCCCCACGGCACAGGTTTAGCACAATGCTTCTAAAACTTGTAGCTCATCTTTCTTATATTCAGGCTAAGAAATGTATAACCTGACTCTCGCCAGATCCTTGTAGTACTCTGAGCTCCACACAAGGATCTGGGATCGAGGGCAATGCAAACTCCTTCAAGATAGCAAAAAATAATGAACCAATCAGGATTTTAATAGATGTGACGTAGCGCCCAAGGGACTGTTTGATTCAAACAACAATGGCGGCACGCAGCAAGGAGTCGTGTGTTAACATTGATTCTGCTATTGCAACCGTTGAACTACATGGGACTAACGTTAACAAGTCGACAAACTCTCCATTATAAACGAGAGAAATGAGGTCTGTTCATATTGTGCTTGCATTGCACTGGTTTACATCATTAGCTACTGCATGTTAAAGTTAAGTTAAAGTTAAAGTACCAATGATTGTCACACACACACTAGGTGTGGTGAAATTTGTCTTCTGCATTCGACCCATCCCCTTGTTCACCCCCTGGGAGGTGAGGGGAGCAGTGGGCAGCAGCGGTGCCGCGCCCGGGAATCATTTTGGTGATTTAACCCCCAATTCCAACCCTTGATGCTGAGTGCCAAGCAGGGAGGTAATGGGTCCCATTTTTATAGTCTTTGGTATGACTCGGCCGGGGTTTGAACTCACAACCTACCGATCTCAGGGCGGACACTCTAACCACTAGGCCACTGAGAAGGTTCTGAGTTCTGAGTATGTCTTACGATTCACGATTTTGACTTACCCCACTAACACTTTGTCGTGCCCTGGTTTCACTTGTTGGCCTCAGTAGTTTAGGAGCTGGGGGAGCAGTAGGTGTCGGGGTTTGGGGACACATTTTCGATGGATTCGGCACCCTGTCCCGTTTATGTGCGACAGACACCTTTGCTGTCGCTGAAGGAGATGACTGTTCAGAACTCGGTTCCCCTTCAGTTTTTTGCCATCTTTTAAAAGTACCGTATTTTTCGGACTATAAGTCGCAGTTTTTTTTGTAGACTTATACTCAGGAGCGACTTACGTGTGAAATTATTAACACATTACCGTAAAATATCAAATAATATTATTTATCTCATTCACGTAAGAGACTAGACGTATAAGATGTCATGGGATTTAGCGATTAGGAGTGACAGATTGTTTGGTAAACGTATAGCATGTTCTATATGTTATAGTTATTTGAATGACTCTTACCATAATATGTTACGTTAACATACCAGGCATGTTCTCAGTTGGTTATTTATGCCTCATATAACGTACACATATTCAGCCTGTTGTTCACTATTCTTTATTTATTTTAAATTGCCTTTCAAATGTCTATTCTTGGTGTTGGGTTTTTATCAAATACATTTCCCCCAAAAATGCGACTTATACTCCAGTGCGACTTATATACGTTTTTTTCCTTCTTTATTATGCATTTTCGGCCGGTGCGACTTATACTCCGGAGCAACTTATAGTCCGAAAAATGCGGTAAACAGAGTGTCTTCAAGGTTCCCTATCAAGCGAAAGCACCGTAAGCATATTCGACACGGTCTCTCCAGAGCGTTCAACAATTTCAAACCAAGTTCTGTTAGACGTTCGTCTATGCTTTTTTTCGTTGCCGACTTTGTGAAATATTTTTTTGCTGTTCCCAAAGAAGCCTTTTTTTCGCATATTTTCTTTGCACAAACGACATAGATCGTCTACTGACATTGCTGCGTTGTTTCAGTAAAACTTCTCTAACTCTTCGCTCTGTCGTTTTTAAGGGTGTAACGGTACACAAAAATTTCGGTTCGGTACGTACCTCGATTTAGAGGTCACGGTTCGGTTCATTTTCGGTACAGTAAGAAAACAACAAAATATAAATGTTCTGGTTGTTTATTTACCAAAATTTGTAAACAATGGCTTTATCCTTTTAACATTGCTTTAAAATATCTCTGTGTGTGATGGATGTGAGCCACCACTAGGCTGATCAGTGCAACAGCAGGCAGTCATGAATGCTAAGCATAACAATAACATACATATACACACAGGGTCCATTGCCAGGGTCAATGCAGAGCTGAGTTTGTTCGTCTTTCTCTTCGTTGAAGCGATGTTCACTTGGGGGTGGTGCCGCATTAAATGGGTTACCATGTTTGACGTGTTGGCAGAAGCACACCCTACCGCTGCTGAACAATGTCGGCAAACCGCTTTCGTTTTGTCCACCTCTCGTCCTCCATTGTTGTATCGCAACGCAAAGCCGAAATGTTCCCAAACGGGAGATCTTAACGAGGCAGGCGGGTCTTCCAGCTCTGGCTTTTGCATGTTGTAGTAACCTGGTCGTTGTTAGCATGCCACGTGTTGTGCCTCGGTGTGCATTGTTTACACAACGTGCGGTGCGCTACCTAATATGTCCGTGTGGAAACTTGTTCGGTGCACCTCCGTTCCGAACCGAACCCCCCGTACCGAAACGGTTCAATACAAATACACGTACCGTTACACCCTTAGTCGTTATCCAATGTGTTGGCTGTTCTGTTTTGGGTTTCCCAGCGTCGCTCTCATCAGCGTCACGGGTTGATTTCGATGTGAGTGGTTCAAGAGAACGGACAAGTGGTTTATCCAATCACATACAATAATTTTTTTTACAAGGCCCCGCCTTCTGAAATACATCTCCTATTGAGAAGTCCCAGATCCTTGTGTGGAGCTCAGTGAACTACAATGATCTGGCGAGAGTTTTGATTGATTGATTGAAACTTTTATGAGTAGATTGCACAGTACAGTACATATTCCGTACAATTGACCACTAAATGGTAACACCCGAATATGTTTTTCAACTTGTTTAAGTCGGGGTCCACGTTAATTAATTCATGGTACACCAGGTTAACCAGAGTCAGGTTAAGAAATGTAAGGTTCTGAATCATGATTTGTCCCAAAGTCGTCGTCGTCGTCTCTCACAAAGTATGCCGTGGGTATTAGGTTTGTTGAACTGTGGTCTCCCCATTGGGAATCTCTGCGAGGTTTATATTATTTTGATCATATCTACAAACCCCGTTTCCATATGAGTTGGGAAATTGTGTTAGTTGTAAATATAAACAGAATACAATGATTTGCAAATCATTTTCAACCCATATTCAGTTGAATATGCTACAAAGACAACATATTTGATGTTCAAACTCATAAACACTTTTTTTTCTTTTTGCAAATAATCATTAACTTTAGAGTTTGATGCCAGCAACACGTGACAAAGAAGTTGGGAAAGGTGGCAATAAATACTGATAAAGTTGAGGAATTCCCATCAAACACTTATTTGGAACATCCCACAGGTGAACAGGTAAATTGGGAACAGGTGGGTGCCATGATTGGGTATAAAAGTAGATTTCATGAAATGCTCAGTCATTCACAAACAAGGATGGGGCGAGGGTCACCACTTTTTCAACAAATACGTGAGCAAATTGTTGAACAGTTTAAGAAAAACCTTTCTCAACCAGCTATTGCAAGGAATTTAGGGATTTCACCATCTACGCTCCGTAATATCATCAAAGGGTTCAGAGAATCTGGAGAAATCACTGCACGTAAGCAGCTAAGCCCGTGACCTTCGATCCTCAGGCTGTACTGCGTCAATAAGCGACATCAGTGTGTAAAGGATATCACTACATGGGCTCAGGAACACTTCAGAAACCCACTGTCAGTAACTACAGTTGGTCGCTACATCTGTAAGTGCAAGTTAAAACTCTCCTATGCAAGATGAAAACCGTTTATCAACAACACCCAGAAACGCCATTGGCTTCGCTGGGCCTGAGCTCATCTAAGATGGACTAATACAAAGTGGAAAAGTGTTCTGTGGTCTGACGAGTCCACATTTCAAATAGTTTTTGGAAACTGTGGACGTCGTGTCCTCCGGACCAAAGAAGAAAAGAACCATCCGGATTGTTATAGGCGCAAAGTTGAAAAGCCAGCATGTGTGATGGTATGGGGGTGTATCAGTGCCCAGGACATGGGTAACTTACACATCTGTGAAGGCGGCATTAATGCTGAAAGGTACATACAGGTTTTGGAGCAACATATGTTGCCATCCGAGCAACGTTACCATGGACGCCCCTGCTTATTTCAGCAAGACAATGCCAAGCCACGTGTTACATCAACGTGGCTTCATAGTAAAAGAGTGCGGGTACTAGACTGGCCTGCCTGTAGTCCAGACCTGTCTCCCATTGAAAATGTGTGGTGCATTATAAAGCCTAAAATAGCACAGCGGAGACCCCCGGACTGTTGAACAACTTAAGCTGTACATCAAGCAAGAATGGGAAAGAATTCCACCTGAGAAGCTTCAAAAATGTGTCTCCTTAGTTCCCAAACGTTTACTGAGTGTTGTTAAAAGGAAAGGCCATGTAACACAGTGGTGAACATGCCCTTTCCCAACTACTTTGGCACGTGTTGCAGCCATGAAATTCTAAGTTAATTATTATTTGCAAAAAAAAAAAAAAAGTTTGAGTTTGAACATCAAATATGTTGTCTTTGTAGTGCATTCAATTGAATATGGGTTGAAAATGATTTGCAAATCATTGTATTCCGTTTATATTTACATCCAACACAATTTCCCAACTCATATGGAAACGGGGTTTGTATTTACTTACACAATTTGTGAGTCGTTTGGTGTTATAAATCAGGGATATATGATAATCGCTTCAAGACAGACTAATCATGTTTTTTCATTATACTGGTATTGAAGTGTGACAATTTGGACTGGAGCTCCATCTAGACAGGGAGGACAGAACAGAATGTTTGAGAAACTCCTGCCTGCCAGCTAGACACATACTGGCCATCTGGTCACGTTGTTTTCCCTTGCATTTGGAGGTTAACATTTTGAAATCTTTTAGACAGGAGAGAGGAGTCAATATATAAAAAGTCATCATAGCATCATGGCAGGCAAACAAAACACAAGGACGATGTTGGTGCTTGTTAAGTCAGCCATCTGTTGCTCTTCACTTTTGTTTCTTCACTTCTGTCTTTACTTTCATACTCAGTGCAGAAATGTTTACTCGTGTTTCTATTCTGTGCCTGTATGTTTTTCCTATCATTCCTCTTTTTCTTTCCATCCCACTGTCTGTCTTTCCATCATCCCCTCCTCTTTTCAAGTGTTATTTATAGAGCCATTGGATGTATTAGGTTCTCTCTGTCACTGGTCTCTGGCTAAAGCTTGTTTCATTTTTTTCTTTACTCATTTTTCATTTGCCTCATCTTCCTTGTTGTTGTAAACCACCTGCTGTTTGATACTGTAGTCTTTTCTGAAATGCACCTTTTTTATATACTCATCCTTGTCTTTTAAGCCAACCATATAGAAAAGGGTTTAACGAATAAATAAATGACTTAAGAAGAAAATAAATGACACGAAAAATACACATTAGCATGCTTTTAGGCAAGCGCACAAGTGAACAGTGCATCTCAATAGAGATGTCCGGTATTGGCTTTTTTGCCGATATTCCGATATTGTCCAACTCTTAATTACCGATTCCGATATCAACCGATATCGATATATACAGTCGTGGAATCAACACATTATTATGCCTAATTGTGTTGTGATGCCCCGCTGGATGCATTAAACAATGTAAGAAGGTTTTCCAAAATAAGAGAACAACTTCAACTCAAGTTATGGAAAAAAGTGCCGACATGATTATTATTGAAGTCACAAAGTGCATAATTTTTTTTAACATGCCTCAAAACCGCAGCTTGGAATTTGAGACATGCTCTCCCTGAGATACCGTATTTCCTTGAATAGCCGCCGGGGCGCTAATTAATTTAAAACTTCTTCTCACTCCTGCGCTTACCAAAAGCATGCGGGATGGGCAAGCATGCGCTAATTATTTTCAAATCTCTTCGCACTCAGCATCAAGGGTTGGAATTGGGGGTTAAATCACCAAAATGATTCCCGGGCGCGGCACTGCTGCTGCCCACTGCTCCCCTCACCTCCCAGGGGGTGAACAAGGGGATGGGTCAAATGCAGAGGACAAATTTCACCACACCTAGTGTGTGTGACAATCATTGGTACTTTAACTTTAACTTTAACTCCGGCGCTTACCTTATCATGAAAAGCACATTTAATAAAAAAACTTTATTATGGTCTTACCTTCACTTATAAATGATGTCCATGTGCAGCTGCTTCTGATCAAAGGCAGTCTTCCTTATCTTTCTTCAGTTTTAAAAGTCTCTGGAGATCTTCCTTTAATTATTACCTCCTGCTTCGATTGAAAGTCTAGTTTAGAAAACTGTTTTATTTTAGATATGTAATCCTCCATGGTAAAAGTGCAAGCAAACGATCGCTGCTCACGCTTGCTGCTTGTTGTCTTCTTCTGCAGCACCGGTCTTCTGCAGTACTGGTAGTCGCAAGAAGGATCACTAGCTCCCTCTACCACCAGAAGGCGGGAGTCATTTAATGACTCATATTTGACCCGGCGGAAGTGCCAAGCATGCGCTAGTTATTTTGCAAAACGAGTTTGACCTGGTTGTAATTCTAGGCAGGCGAATACTATATTCCTGGCGGCAATTCAAGGAAATACGGTAATCCTGATACCCACGACAACTATGGGAAGTACTATACTTTGACTTTCACAAAGTGCATTATTATTATGCCTCAAAACAACAGCTACAAAAACAATGAAGGCACTGTAGTGGATTGTCCGAAGCTAAGCAGGCAACAAAAGTAGTTTAGTACAACAAATTTATTTACCCATTATCAGAAGTGCAGGTTGCATTGAGTTGGCCGTGCAGACAGACCACATGTTACTCCGTAGTAAACAAGACACACACAAGCCAAAATCACTGTCGAGTTCCGGTCTTCTGCCATTTTTTATATGTCTCTTGTGCGTCATTGTTTGTTATCTAATGCGTCACGATTGTTTTGTTTTGGTTTTGTCTGTTCCAAAACAACCTTGTATCTCTTAGTCATATTTGGAAATTCTAAACATTCTGTAGACAGGTTGGCACAACTCCATATTCACCTTTGTCCCACTGGCACAGAATAGAAGAGAAATTAAATGAGCGTACATTCTTATTAGACATGCAATATAGGTCAAAGGTCAGAAATTCTACTACACACACAGCTTCAGTCCAAAGTATACTAGAGTAATAAAGTAAACAATAACATAGTCCTCATTTAGTGCAAGACTGTATAACAAAGAATTATAAACTGGGCTCACATCCATCTTCCGCTTATATTCATCATGTATCTCCTTATGATTCTTGAAGAGGTGGGAGATCAAATTGCTCAAATTAAAGGAAGACGTCTTGGTTCCTCCTCGCATAAACAACTTTTTGCAGTCATTGCAAATTGCCAGTTTTTTATCCGTCAGACACACTTTAAAAGAATCCCAAACCATAAACATGGTGTCGTTAGTCAGTCATCGAGCGAGCTCGCTTGTTAGCCACGGCTACAGCACCGGCAACAGCACACTCTTGTTGTTGTTATGCTGCGCTCGCGTCGGTTTGATGAGGTCATCAAGCGTCGCCAGTAAACCTCTCATGCTGCAGTCGTCAACTCCTGTGTTGTGTGTGGGAGAGCGGAGAGGGGAGGGGCTGCTGACTGGGAGTAATTGGGAAAACATGGAAACAAATAATTAATTAATTAAATTAAATACAAATTTAAATTTTAAATTTAATTAAAATTAAATTAAATTAATTAATTAACTAAATTATTAGTTTGTAAACCTCCAATAAGAAATTATAGTTGGCAAAAAGGAACTAAAATAAATGAAAAAATATATAATTTTTATTTAATAAAGACATCTCTGAAGGCTGCCCCATATAACACATATGGAAAATGGGAGGACTTTTTTGACAATATTCAAATTAATGTACAAAACTACTATCGATGTGCAAAATTGTTATTTTCAAATTAAAATGATTTATCATTTCTTACCCAAATGTTAAAAATATGGAATGGGATAGAGTCAGATGATTGCCGATTTTGTTGTCAGGAGTCTGAATCCACCCTGCATTTGTTTTGGTATTGTCATATTGTGTCTTCGTTTTGGGTGGAAGTTGAAAACATGTGTTTAAGGACTGGTTTGTTTATGAAGCTTGATGTGGTTTCTGTTATTTTAGGAGAGTTCATTTACAGTCATAATTTAGTCAATTTAATTATAGTACTTGGTAAAAGGTTCATTTTTAAGGTCAAAAATAGATATTCACTTAGTATTACTTTCTTTAAAACATGTATTCAGTATTTTATAACTTTAGAAAGTTATATGGTTGAAGCCAAAAACCATAAAAAAAGATGGGAAGTCCTAAAATGCTTGTTTTGAAAATGTAATTATGTTTATAGGTTATATGCAATCTGTTGTTGTGTTCTCTAATTTTGAGTGTACATAAATGAAGGTGTGTGCTGCTGATCACGACCTGGACATGATCTGGACTGGACCTGGTTTTAAGAACTCTTTAAACAATCTAATTTCATTGACAACCTGGTCTGGTGAAGATAATGTCCTGTATATATTTTTATAACATTTTCTTGAACAAAAATAAATTAAAAACAGTTACATAGAAACTATTAATTAATGAAAATGAGTAAAATTAACTGTTAGAGGTTAGTACTATTAGTGGACCAGCAGCACACATCATGTGTACTTCACGGACTGTATCTCTTGCAGACTGTATTGATATATATTGTAAGAACCAGAATATTAAATGTCAGGTTCAAACACTGATGACATCTATTAAACGAGAAAGAAGCAAGGAATTAAACAGAGACAGAATTAAATTTGGCTCCAATTGAGGAGAGACGCCTGGACACACTGTACCCTTGTACAGTGTCTCAGCACGCTCTGGCGAAAGATTGTACGCCTCCTCCTTTATTTGGACTTTCTCTGACCACATGGCAACAGCTGCTTTCAAAGGGACGTGGGTCGTAAACAGCGTTGCCTTTGGTTACAGAACAGTTCAAAAGAAAATGTTGTATACACTTCACAGAAAAGGTCGTAAAACAGTTCAAAGAAAGGTTCGTAAAATAGTTTAGTGTCTGGAACTTGGCCAGATCCTGCCTTCTCTCCGCTTTGTAGTCATTGGGTTAAAACAATATATTTCTGTTGATTACATGACATGAAGAAAACAGAACACCTTCATGTTGCTTCCCCCTACACAGGGGAGTTTTACAAGCCTTCTTCTTGGTAGGTTCAAAGACAGCTTTTGGTCTTCTCGCTGGGAACTAATTTCAACACAAAGTTTTTGTGTTAACTTAGATAAAATTATCCTAACATTAATAACAGAAGGAAACAACCCTTTTGTGTGAATGAGTGAGAATGAGTGTAAATGGGGGAGGGAGGGTTTTTGGGTTGGTGCACTAATTGTAAGTGTATCTTGTGTTCTTTATGTTGGTTCTAAAAAAAATTTAAATTAAAATAAAGACGTCGGAAACACTGACTGTAGGGCAAACATTAACATTGCATTTCGCTAAATCCAGAGATTTTTAGAGGATTGCACATATTTGTTTAGTTGTTTTTTTTACGAAAATAGTTGCTTAATGCATCTTTAGCTGCCCATATGTGCTGTAAGCAGTGGAAAAGATTGATAAAAAAAAATGTGTCTCTAAGAACAGGAACAGCTGGTGCACTGACACCCGCTGACAACCAGCAGTTGATGCCACCATGTTACCATGGCAACCGGCTGTGAACCCTCTGTTTCTGACAGCTGTTCCCATGGTGCTTGGGCTTGGCTGAGCCCCTGGTTCCCATTGGCAGGATAAATAACTCCTCGTTGTCAGAGGCTATGACGTTGCTTTAATCTTTTGTTTTTGCTCCCATTTTTTACGAGTTATGGACAAGCGGGAGAAAATGGTTAGATGGATGAACTCAAAGATCTAAAACTTTTACTATATACACAAATATTGTTCACAAATGTGTTTAAATCAGTGCGAGTGAGCATTTCTTCTCGCCAGGATAATACATCCCACCTCACAGGTGTGGCATATCAAGATGCTGATTAAACAGCATGATTATTGCACAGATGTGCCTTAGGACAAAAAAAGGCCACTCTGAGATGTACAGTTTTATCACACAGCACAACGCCACAGATGTCGCAAATTTTGAGGACGCATGCAGTTGGCATGTTGACTGCAGGAATGTCCACCAGAGCTGTTGCCCGTGACTTGAAAGTTAATTTCTCTACCATAATCCGTCTCTAAAGGCGTTTCAGAGAATTTGGCAGTACATCCAACCGGCTTCACAACCGCAGACCACGCATAAACACACCAGCCCAGGACCTCCATATTGGACTGCAGCTGCAACAACTGGTTTGCATAACCAAAGAATTTGTGCACAAACTGTGAGAAACCGTCTCAGGAAAGCTCATATGCATGCTCTTCGTCATCATCGGGGTCTCGACCTGAATGCAGTTCGTTGTTGTAACCAACTTGAGTGGGCAAATTCACATTCGATGGCGTCTGGCACGTTGGAGAGGTGTTCTCTTCACGGATGAATCCCGGTTTTCACTGTTCAGGGCAGATGGCAGACAGCAAGTGTAGCGTCGCGTGGGAGAGCGGATTGCTGATGTCAACGTTGTGAATTGAGTAGCCCATGGTGGGGGTGGGGTTATGGTATGGGCAGGTGTATGTTATGGACAACCAATGCAAGTGTATTTTATTGATGGCATTTTGAATGCACAGAGATACCGTGACGAGGTTTTGAGGCCCATTGTTTTGCCATTCACCCCAGACCGTCACTTCATGTTGCAGCATGACAATGCACGGCCCCATGTTGTAAGGACCCGTATACAATTCCTGGAAGCTGAAAACATCACAGTTGTTGCATTGTACATGTTTGTGTGTTCACTGGATTTTCACACTGGTATGTTTGAATTAAAGCCTGTTTTATTCTGTTGCATTCGTAGCATTTAGTATGATTTTAGCGTTAGCTAAGCTAAGCTGAGATAGCTGCGGGTTATGAACAAAGTACAGTATCTGGTAAAAAAAAAGCAATAATCCTATTCACAAATCAAAAAAAAAAGAGAAGGTTTGAAATATTTCCCACATTAATGCACAGTGTATTTCAGATTTGAAATATATTCAGTTTGAAACAAATTTCTCCAGGAGAAACCACACAGTGGTAAGTCCTGTTGACTTACCTCTGAACGGACGACAGTCTTCTTTTCTAATGTAAAATTCTGAGGTTTAACACACCTGAAGTTGGTTTCTCCGTGAGCCTTTGCCGACTTGGCATTTCGAAATGTACAAAAACTGACTCCGTTGACGACCAAGATACAAGACACGTTTGGCAGCATGCTCAAATCACGTCTCTTGGAGGTTCTCTTATGGATGAATTCGTCCAATTTTACTTATTTGTTTAAAATAGCGAGCCTTTGGAACAGTGTAAAGTTTGTTTCGGTACAGTCTCGAGATTTTTTTTTATCGTACGATTAATTTTAACAACAATGCCTCGACTAGTTGCATCCAATCACTGCGATTTGTTTTTCTTAATTTTTTTTCAAGACAAGTAATCAACATACTTATTAGGCCCACCTGTACTATACTCACGATTCAATTAAATACGGAATCTCGATTCAAACCGATTCTTGATTCGCAATCCGTACTCATTTCGCTGCCAATTCCAGGATTAAAGACATTCCTCTATGATCGAGACCAACTGTGACTTTGTCAACTCCGAGAAGTTGTTATATTTTATGGAAAACTAGTTATTCTCAAGAAGATGCAGCTTTCCATGTGATTAAAAAAATATATATTCCCAGAGACAAATTTTTGTAAAAAAGATAACTTTTTTTGCTTATCTTGTAATCCGTAATCGGTAAAATTGTTATCCAATTTTCCGTTTTTGCACAGTAATGTCAAGCTTCTTCTTACCTGAAAAACTAGAATCTGAAGTGTGCCAAACATTTGCTTTCAGCAAAAATTGAGTCAACTACGTGGGGATAGCTAAAAAAACGTCATACTGTTTTTAAAATTCAATGTATCCATTTTCTACCGCTTGTCCCTTTCAGGGTTGTGGGGTGTGCTTTTGATTCTTGCAAATTGTAAATCAACATTGCGATTCTGGCGTAAATGGAATTTTTCTGGTTCGAGCTACAATATGTTAATACATTCAATGATACTGACATGATTAAGTAATAGGGTATATTGTTTAGTGATTTTTTTATGATAGAATATATTTATTGGTACAAATTATTGAAGGGGGAAAAATGTGTATTTAAAGATAGTTGCCCTTTTAGCGTCTCCATAGCAAACTTTATCAGTTGTAACAAACCCCGTTTGCTTGTGTAATATGTTTTTCTATTGCTTAGATGTGTTTCTTTCAGAATATGCCTGATTGAATGGGCAAACTGTCTAACCACTATGTTCATCAGCTGAGTAAGCAGGTTGTGTGCCGCTTCCTTTTTTCCACATCTCAAAATGATAAACATGAAGAAAACTGCAACATCAACCCCAACTCTGTACAGAAAACTCACTTTCTGGCACGGCATTAACAATGTGTAATGTTTTTTTTTTTATTTGACCGCTACTTGAAATTTGTAAGCCGTTTTTCATTTAATTTCACTGTAAACCCCTTAACGTTCCCAGTTGTGTCAGGTTCAAACACCAAACTATCTATTAAACAAGACAAGAAGCAAAGAAACAAGCAGAGACAGAGTTGAATTTTGCTCATGGGGAGAAACGTTTGGGGCTGCACACTCAGTTACAGTCTCCCACCACGCTCTAAGGTACAGCCCCACAAGCTCCTCTATTTATTCAGGAGTTCCCTAGTTAACATCACTGAGGCTGCCTCTAAAGGGAGTGGTCACACATATCATGCAAAGCAGCTCCAGTACGCACAATATGTGACGGAATGTGCTGGGGGCCTTGTGATTGCCTTGTCTCTGCTTCGTCTGCGTGCTGTCGTCTTATCTTCGTTGAGGTACTTGAAATCCTTGGCTATTAGAGGGCTAAAACAAAGAAAACATCTGCGGCGAGGCCGTGGAAGATAACAAGTTGTGTGCCAGAAAAGAGCACAATAGATAACTATAGCAACAGCCTTTAAGCATAAGAGTTGTGTGATAACTTATATATAATTATTCTAACAGGTGTTTGTTATTTTCATGATGGGTACCAATGTGTGTTATAAATCATTGGAGTATCCACCTGTTGTACCTCTGCTCGGTCTGGGCAGTCAGCTAAACTAATTTCCTTCATCAAGACTCTGAAGATACCACTTTCGTTCTACAGATTTAATGATGCAGAAAAAGGTAAAACTGTTATACACAGTTGAAGAAATAATCACTTTCAACTCTTACTATTTGCATGTATTACATTACACAAATATAGATTTTTTTTTAAGAAAGGGAATAAAGTCACATGGCTCACATTAATGACACAACATTGCCATCCATTAGCCACTGCAATGAACCACTTGCCACAGTCAACACAATCAAACATCGTCAATCTACATTTCTCCAAACATACCCTCTTTAACTATATATGAATAATATAGGTTTACATACCAATGATACTACCAATGGAATACAATGTATATCGATATTTCTGGTCTGCGATGTTAAACGGACGATCTTTACAATGTCTTATTTTGTTGTATTTCCTCCCAAACTTTACGTTTTGACACTGTTTCCGGTCCGAAGACGTCACTTTTGGTTTGCGAACTATGACTATTTTTCAATAAAATGAATGAAGTCACGATGTAAAAACAGTGTTTTCAACCATCAATAAAATACAAATAGTAATTTACTCTATACATATTATAAATATAATTGCATGCCACTAGCATAGTCCATACCCTTGGTATCTGGGGTGAGAGGCGGCATTACTTTTGTAGCAGGTTTTGCGAACAACGTCTCCCATATGAGTTTAATGACCTTCGTCTTGACCTGCCAAACTTTTCCATCTTTGCTTTAGAAGTTTCTTTGTTACCAGACCAGGTGGCCATTCTTAATTGGTACTTTACTGTCATTGAGTAGAAGGATGCGCCTCGACTCGATGTTTGAACATTGAGGCTGCCATTGTCTTCTTGCTTGCAGTGTTGGGAAGGATTTCTTATGCCATCTGTGCCGTCTGTGTATGTGTTTCAGGTGCATGATGGCACGAATTAGTGACTTCCACAAAGAGAACTTGGCTAATCTTTGGGAACCAAGCAGTTTGCATCTGGCCGTTGTGATTAAGATTAACACTCGAGGGAGGATGTCCAGATCTGAGCTTGTGTCCACAAGATCAAAGGTTTTTTCATTGGATGGCATGGTTCAGTTTGCACCGAATACTGGGTCCATTCCAGTGGTTGGTGTTGTTTAACCTTCCTCTTGTGTTAGCTTTCTGTTACCATCTCTTATATTAACAGATCGGTTTTGACCCATGTCTTAAATCAGCTTTAAAATACACTAAAAACAATTATCTATCATCCAATTTGTTTCTCATCTCTTGGTTACCTTGTTAGGCTTCCTTATTCATGAAAATATTGGTTTTAATATTTTTGGTGTGGGCCATTGGGCCTTTTTTTTTGTCAGTGTACCCCTCGATTTCAATTTAAAAAATGGTAAAATGAACCTCAAGAGAATCGTATAAATAAATAAAAGGTTGTTGTGTTACCTGACTATAACTGAGGGGTATTAGAACACATCTCTTAAATAAATGTGTTTAATTTATTTTTTCATTTGAATAATTTTAACTATAGTAACATCTATGGTGTTATGGGTCAATTTCGACCCATATATATTTACTTCAAGAAAAAGAATAAAAAATATTTTTTTCAGCAACAGAACTTTAATACAAACACAAAATGAAAAGCAGAACAAGTCATAACACAAAATATAGATTTGCAAGGTCAAACAACAACCAATCAAGCAAATCAAGTTAAGTTAAAGTTAAAGTACCACTGATAGTCACACACACACTAGGTGTGGTGAAATTTGTCCTCTGCATTTGACCCATCCCCTTGTTCACCCCCTGGGAGGTGAGGGGAGCAGTGGGCAGCAGCGGTGCCGCGCCCGGGAATAATTTTTTTTGTGATTTAACCCCCAATTCCAACCCTTGATGCTGAGTGCCAAGCAGGGAGGTAATGGGTCCCATTTTTATAGTCTTTGGTATGACCTCCTCATCAGACTCATCAGATGTGTCTGTGTCTTCTGGATGATACTCCACATTGTCTTCCTCCTCAGAAACCTGTTCATCCGTATCACTATGCTGCTCTGTGTCCTCTCCCTCATTTTCACCAAAAATATTATCCAGAACTTCTCTCACTGTAAATCTATTTTTCATTTTTGCATGCTGCAAATTGGAGATGTGTACTCTGCAAGTCACCAACTCTATACTGAATTGACCTCACATGCCCGTCTTTGTTTGTTTTTGTACTGGATAACAAGGTAAAATGACAATCCTCTAAAGCTCACATGATTGGGAGAGGAGCGGGCTGTCAGTGTGTTCAGTTTGGACTCTAATTATTGCTTTATAATCTTATTTTTATAACTGGGTCGAAACCGACCCTAACAACACCAGGGTTATAATTTCAACCAGAGCATTTTATAATTTAGTGGAAAAAAAATACAAAGTTTTATTTTGTTGAAATAGAGGTTCCTGACAAAGTCAAAAAGCCTTGATGCAAAAAAATAAATTGATGTGGTTCTTTTATGCATTTAAAAACTAAAACGGTGCCGACCCTAACACAAGACGAAGGTTAAATGGCCAGCAGCAGCAGAATGTGTTGCCTGATCTACAGGGTTCTGAGGCCTGTTATCGGGAAACCGCCAACGTGGACTGTTAAAGGGCAATGGGACTTCCCAATCAGTCGTCTGTTGTTCATCATTCAATATTTTCATGAATAAAGCATCTTGAGTTGGATAGAGCAACTTGGTCGTCGTCTTTGGTCCTCTTGAATACATCATATCCAAAATGGTCAATAGTTTCGGTGGATTCCTCCTCAGAGCATCCTGCAAGGTAGTTTGTCACTTGAGTGGCGCTGTATGGCGCATGAACGGCCTGCAAGGTCTCCATCGTCATGCCTTGGAACAGGGTTCTCCACTTCTGTCCGTGGTACGGGTCCTAGGTGCAGGGCCATGAAATGGTGCTCACTCTCACTCAGAACACTGGACCTGCACTTTACAGTTCTTAGCAAAGTGTGACGGCACACATTGCATACTTTCAAGAACATTTTGCGATCTTCTATGGGTTTTTCTCTGAAATCTGGACACTCATCAGAGTCATCCGATTGTGATTAAGACTCCGTGAAGTCAGAATTAGTTTAAAAGATGATTTATGTTTTGCGGGATCCATCCATCCATCTTCAACCGCTTATCCGGAATCGGGTCGCGGGGACAACAGCTCCAGCAGAGACCCCCAGACTTCCCTCTCCAGAGCAACATTAGCAACTTCCTCCTGGGGGATTCTGAAGCATTCCCAGGCCAGAGAGGAGATGTAATCCCCCCATCTGGTCCTTGGCCTGCCCCGGGTCTCTTCCCAGTTGGACGTGCAACGAGGACCTCCCTAGGGAGAGGCTCGTGAGGCATCCACACGAGATGCCCGAACCACCTAAGCTGGCTCCTTTCCAAGCGAAGGAGCATCGGCTCTACTCAGAGTCTCTCTCAGGTGACTGAACTTCTCACCCTATCTCTAAGGGAGATGCCAGCCACCCTTCTGAGGAAACTCATTTTGGCCGCTTGTATCCGCGATTTTATTCTTTTGGTCATGACCCACACGTCATGACCATAGGTGAGAGTAGGAATGTAGATAGCTCCATTTTGTCACAACAGTGCGGCAGAGAGACTGCAATACTGCCCCAGCTGCTCCGATTCTCCGGCTGACTTCCTTCTCCATCTTTCCCTTACTCGTGAACAAGACCCCAAGATACTTTACCTCCTCCACCTGAGACAGAGTCTTGTTCTCTACCTGGACTGTACAAACCATCGGTTTCCTGCTGAGAACGTTTTGCGGGATGAGATTCTTTATGTTTGTTTGGCTGCCATGCTGACCTTTCAGTCCTGGGGGAAATGTCTGTCTCAGGGATGAAGCTGAAGCTTGGGTCATTGATAATGCTTGCTTCTTGGTCAACAAATTCTAGAAAAAAAGCAAATTGGTAAATAATGCACATCCACTCATCGCTTACAAGATGCACCAACTGAGGCCCATTTCTCTTGTAGATGAATAGGAAGTTTGACTCTTCTTGTTCTGTCTAAGAGTAAGAGGTCAGGTAAGAATCCTTCTCCCTTAGCTGATAGAAAATCCATTTGAAGATTGCCTATCTTTGTTAACATAGCATAGTCCATATTCCTTATCTTTGGAAAGGTGTCAATGCACTTGATTGCTTCTATTGAGCCATAACATAAGATAATATAACATATAACATAACATAACATGTTGAGCCATGTTCGGTCGAGTCTTGCCCATAGCATGTCCAAGCCTGCCTCTGGATGATTAATGTGAATTGCTCTAATCTGTTCAGCATGCTCTTTAGACTCCTCCCCTAGCCACTTAAGAAAAAGCTCCATCTTCTCACTTGCTGTTAAATCCAAGCCACTGGTGGCAGACAGAAACAAGCGTTTCCACACTCTGTAATTCTGACGCCTATCATTGAATTGGAGCAAGCCTGTAGACACCGGTTCGCAACGTGCCAGATATCTTACGAAATCATTTGGGTTGCAATTTCTGTGGTTGGTGTGGGGTAGGATGGAGGTGATGCGCCGCGGTAGTGGTTTTGAGATCAGACATGGTGTGGCAGAGTAGAATGGCATTTTTCAAACTTGACTTGTCGTGGTTCACGAACATTTGCATCTCGACTAAATTGTCCCTGCTGGGAGCAGTGATGTGCCTCTAATTCAATTGAAGCATCCTCTTCATTTGGATGGTGATATGTCTCGAAAGCTTTGGCTTGTTCAGTGAAATACTGTTGTGTATGTTCTGTTTGCTAAGGGGGTAGAACCTATCAAGATTCAAGATTCAAAATGCTTTATTATTGTCCATTCTTTAACATGTACAAGACATATAGAACTGAAATTTCATTTTCGGCACAGTCCCACTAAGAGCAGACATACGTTACAGGGGGACAAGACGGGACAGCCAACGGATCAGCCACTTACAGCGCTCCTTAAAAAAGGTGGGATAAAGGTAATATTGAGAAAGGGGGGAAGAGTAAAAAAAAATATCAGTCTAAGGCTGGACCCTCGGGAGGGGTCCAGACTGAGTCCAAGGAAAAAACCTCACATGGCATAGCACACATAAACATGATACATATAATCACAACAACTCGCAACAGAAGGGGGTGTGGGGGATTTGGGGCCCTGGAGGCCGGCCTGCTACTACAAAGCGCTACTCAGCCGTCCATAACCCCGAAGAGGAATTAAGCAGTGGTGAAGGCGGTGATTGGGGAAGGGGCGGGTGCGTGCATGTATGCCCAATTAACTTGGGTGAGACCCCGAAGGGAATAAGCGGTAGAAAATGGATGGATGGATGGATGGAGATGTTGAAATGTTTTTGTGGACTGGGGCCGATTTCAAAGTTCGACACCAGGTGTTATTGAAAAAAAGGAAGGTCAAAAGCGTCCATCGTTGAGGAGTCCTCGGGGGAGTTTTACAGAACAGCCTGTTCCTGATAGCGTCAAGGCCATTCGAGGGAGTCAAATCGTAGATTAGGATGTTGTTTTCTTCGAGCAGTCAAAACAATGACTTGCCTGCTCTATGTCCGTGCTGGTTCTCTCAAATTCAATTTAATTCTTCCTTCTCAGCATGCTTCTCCATGATGAGATCCATTTTGCGTTTCAGATCAGAAATCGCCACAGTCTGTGTTCCCAAAACCCAGCCCAATCCTTCCATTGCGACGAACAGCCGTTGGGCTCCTTGAGTGGCTGCCATCGTCTTCCGAATTTGACGATACACCAGAGCAATGCCCAGCCCAATCAGCAGGTGCCCCGCGATCACGGTTCCAAATAGGTAGATGTCTTCCACGTCCTCGATGGAAAGGACTGAGAGGCACATGATTCTCCATTTATCCCAGGAGTCTCTCACATACCCCGCAGCAATGGTTCCATCAGGGCAGCCAGGCTCCCCCGAACCTCTTTTCCTTGTCGAAAAGACTTTGTCAATTGCGTCGAGAGTCCAGCTGATTATATCCATGTTTGATGTTTAGATTTGAGGACAGCGCAAAGAAAGAGGCTTCAAAAAAGTTCAGACAAGACAAAACGAAGAAAGCAAGCAGGGAAGGAGGGAGCGGAGAAAAATGCGACCGCCCTCACCAAGAGGCAAGACAGAACCTATGACAAGCAAATTACTACATCTTTCGCTCATGGTGTCAACTGCAGCTTCTAGTGCTTTCTTTTTTGTCCTGTAGCAATTGCATTGATGCTTCCAACTAGGCCTGGGCGAGATGCGATATTCTCTTGACACATTTGCTGAGACAGCATTGTGGGAGTCTTCACATTGACTAATTTGCTGGTTATTTATGTCACGACTCACGAGTGGGTAGGTTGAGGGAAATATGCAAATACTTAGTCGTGAAACATACCCAGAATGTCTCTCTTTTGTTACTAACACATTTGTTTTTGTTATTTTTATTTTTAGAGAGGATCTCTGTATAAATGTTACCTGTACAAAAATGTTTCCTTCTTTTCCTCACAGAACACTGCACCAGCAGTTTGAGAGCTATAAGCAGGAAGTACGACGCATCGGGGCAGAGACGCGGCGTCAGCAGACCCAGCCGAAGGACGACGCGCCCACCTGTGGCATCTGCCGCAAGACCAAGTTTGCAGACGGCTGTGGTCACCTCTGCTCCTACTGCCAAACCAAATTCTGCGCTCGCTGTGGAGGCCGAGTGTCCCTGCGTTCCAACAATGTGAGAAAGCAAACAGCTCATCTCCCACTTTCATACTCCCACTCACATACTCACCATTTCTGCTTTGGCTGCTTCCCAACTGTGAGTTTGTCATCTGCTTCTTTTCTTCCTGGTCACACTTTGGGGGAGACCAAAGTGGACTGGAAGAAAGTCTTCGGACCTGTTCCACTGTAGGCCCTTAATGCCTGTTCCTTTTTATGTGAAGAGAATTGTAAAACGATTTAATGATTCTTGCACTCTCCCATCACCCAAGCAGGTCAGACAGTGGCTGCTTCACACAAGCTCGAACCAAAAGCACTACTGTATGAGGGTGAAACTCATGGTTCTGGATTTTCCGATGTTAGAAATTCAAATGCAAAGCTTTCTTTTAACTCTGGAAACAAGAAAGCCACCAGATACAATTATAGTCTGCGCAATTTTCTACACAAAACAGAATACATCATACAACTAATGAGCATTTATAAACAATTCAACACATGGCTGCCAGTATTTTTGATATCCAGGGGGAACCTGGTGCATTCAAAGTAATACGTTGGCCATGTCTGCCATACAATTTGGGGCATGTTCGAATTTAATGTCTCTATAACAGTACATTATTTCAAATACTATACAATGAAACCTCAATTTTTTTTTACTTAATTGGTTGTTGAACATGTTTCGAAAACCAAAAAGTTCGTATTGTTTACAGACTTCCTAATAAGAATTAATGTAAACATGAATAATTGGTTTCAGTCTCAACAAAAGTCCCTATTTTAGTAAAAAACTGCACACTTTGAAGACATTATATTGCGTATACATGTGTGTGTATATATTGTGTATATATATATATATATACATATATATATATATATATATATATATATATATATATATATATATATATATATATATATATATATATATACATATGTGTATATACACATACATATATTTATATATATATATATATATATATATATATATATATATATACATATGTGTATATACACATACATATATTTATATATATATATATATACATATACATATGTGTGTATATATATATATATATATATATATATATATATATATATATATATATATATATATATATATATACATATACATATACATATGTGTATATACATATATATATGTGTATATACACATATATATATGTATATATATATATATATATATATATATATATATATATATATATATATATATATATATATATATATATATATATATATATATATATATGTGCGTGTGTGTATACACACATATATATATATATATATATATATATATATATATATATATATATATATATATATATATATATATATTAGGGTTGCAACAACTAATCGATTAAAATCTATTATAAAAATAGTTGGCGATTAATTTAGTTACGGATTCGTTGGATCTATGCTATGCGCATGCGCAGAGGCATTTTATTCATTTATTTTTTTTATTTTTTTTTTTTATTTAAAAAAAATATAAACCTTTATTTATAAACTGCAACGTGTACAAACAGCTGAGAAACAATAATCAAAATAAGTATGGTGCCAGTATGCTGTTTTTTTTTCAATAAAATACTGGAAAGGATAGAAATGTAGTTTGTCTCTTTTATCCGATTATTAATCTATTAATCGAAGTAATATATCGACAGATTAATCGATTATCAAATTAATCGTTAGTTGCAGCCCTAATATATACACACACACTGACAGTTATTTAATATATAACGGAATTATGCTTTAATAAATGTAATTAATGACTAATATATATATATATATATATATATATATATATATATATATATATATATATATATATATATATATATATATATATATATATATATAAATAAGCTTAAATGTCAACACACGCACACAAAGTCTCGTTGTTTCGCTCAAAACCGTTAACCACCATGTTGCTACAATTAAAAAAAACAAAAAGGAAAATCATTATACCTTGTGTCTGCGAATATTTGTGGCATTTTTGAACACTTTGGGAGTTTTGGAGTGAGAAACCAGCTGTGGCTTCACGTAGTCACCGCTAGCGTTAGCACAAACTAGTATTTTTCGGTCTCATCACAATTAAAGACTTGTTGCGGTACGAAGACCCCTTCACTGATTCACACTTAAACTGTAGGGTGCCAGAGGCTAACTAGCTGAAACACTAGTTCAAAGCAGTTGTCCAGCAACCCAAATCTATACAGTGAGACTGTGACAGTTTGGACACATTTGGACACAAAGCATTTCTGATCACACAAAGTAATCTCTAAGGTTTGTGGAGAAAAAAATATGTAAATGCTGCTTGCCCAAAGCTCTTTTAAAATGTGTGTACTGGATGACATAGGATGTGACATGGAGGGCCTTGCCTATTCAAAATGGGTGTGCCCGCGTGTACAGATGGCTTCAAGCGGCATGCAAAATGAATGAATGAATAAAACACTAGTACGCCGAGACATAGTTCACAGGCAGAGGCATATTTGGTGCGATGTAAAGGTTCATATACCAAAAAAATAGCAAACAGAGGCGAAGAAAGGATTTATCGTAACTTCTGGACTATAGTGTGTACGGTACCTAATTATTAGCCTTACCCACCTAATTTTCAGATTAATTGTATTGTGTATATATTTGACCGCACACGTCTAGAAGCCACATGTGAATATAAATCTATAACACTAAACTATAAATTAGCCACTGCATTGTATAAAGCCCAAGGTTCAAAGTGTAGGAAAAAGTAGTGACTTGTGGTCTGGAAATGATAGTACTCATATTAAAACATTCCAATGCTACAAAGGGTTTGATAGATTCTTTCTCTGCATATATTAAAGGGATCCTATTATATAAAACCTACTTTTCTTACCATTATAGTTCTAACTAGGTAGTGGACATAACGATAAACGGTAATAAGTTTATCTGTAAAAGTTCCGACAGTTAGTATTACCGCTCACGGACTGACTGGGGCCAGCTCGCTTAAATGCTAACATGAAAACAAGAAACTTTACCTTCTTTTCTCATGAAGAAATGTCATAATCCAATCTAAATGTATATATATATATATATATATATATGTATGTGCATATATATGTGTATATATATATATATATATATATATATATATATATATATATATATATATATATATATATATATATATATATATATATATATATATATATGTGTATATATATATATATATATATATATATATATGTGTATATATATATATATATATGTGTGACTGTGTATATATATATATATATATATATATATATATATATATATATATATATATATGTGTATATATATATATATATATATGTGTGACTGTGTATATATATATATATATATATGTGTGTATATATATATATATATATGTGTAAATATATATATATATATATATATATATATATATATATATATATATATATATATATATACATATGTACACATAACAAATACAAACTACAAACATAATAAAACGATCGCTTACTGTACGATGTCTGCTCTCACTGTGATGACGACTGATAGGATGTCCATATTTTCCCGTATAGATGAAGAATTAATTTTAATCCCCACGACGAAGGGTGCTGGAGCCTATCTCAGCTGCATTCGGGCGGAAGGTGGGGTGCAAGGGGGACAAGCAGTAGAAAATGGATGGATGGATGGACGACGAAGGGTGGAAAAAGTTGCTGCTGACGCTGTCTTTGGTTGTCGTGCATTTGTCTCCATCACCGGGTATGAATTGAATGTCACAGATGAACAACTTCCAGATTCATGACTAAATCGTCCTATTATCCGGATGAGAGGTATGATTTATAATCTAGAATAACTTTGACGAGCCGAGATGCGATGTTGCATGACTGCCATCTTCAGTTTCATTTTGTAATTGCATTAAAGTCTCTCTTTGAGTCCAGTGCAGCATAAACTATAGTCGGCTCTCGATTATCAATGCTAAAAATACTACGTCTGCGTTAGCGCTTGTAATAACAAAAGTTAAAGTTAAAGTACCACTGATAGTCACACACACACACTAGGTGTGGTGAAATTATCCTCTGCATTTGACCCCATCCCCCTTGTTCCACCCCCTGGGAGGTGAGGGGAGCAGTGAGCAGCATCGGTGGCCACACTCGGGAATAATTTTTGGTGATTTAACACCAAATTCCAACCCTTGATGCTGAGTGCCAAGCAGGGATGTAATGGGTCCCATTTTTATAGTCTTTGGTATGACTCGGCCGGGGTTTGAACTCACGACCTACCGATCTCAGGGCGGACACTCTAACCACAAGGCCACAACATTACTCATCTTTAGTTAGTATTCAGGTAGATGTATTGTTTGCGGGTTTTGGATAGTTATTTAGAGGGTTTTGTGGGCAAAATAAACAGCCCCCATAGACTCCATTGTTAGCGGACTTTTTATTTATTCATTTATTTCTTAAATGACTTAGAATGCATAAAAAAAGAAAAACATACGTTCATGTTTTATATAGGGATTGTGAATAATAGACAGCTCGTCTACATGTCTTTCGGAAATAGCCGAAGGTATTCGGAGCAGAATATTAAAAATAGCTGACTGAATTTGTGGCATTTTCTGATGTTGTGACAGTATTTTCACATACTTTTCGGATTGTAAACACAATTAGATATGGATTAATGGATGCAATGAAAAACAATTACCGTAATTTCCGGACTATAAGCCGCACCTGACTATAAGCCGCACCAGCTAAATTTAGGGGAAAATACAGATTGCTCCATATATAAGCCGCACCCGACTATAAGCCGCAGGGTTTTGATGTGTAATTAGCGTAGTATATAGGGGTTCCTGCTACCACGGAGGGGATTGTCGGGACAGAGATGACTGTTTGGGAACGCAAAGCGTCCCATTTATTAACAATAAATCTTTCAATCATTCAATCAAACTTTCACATCTTTGACATGGCGAACAGCATCCGTGCAGAGTACAAATAATACAACGGTGCAAAGTAATACAAAGTGCTCGCCTGTACGTTATCAAAATAACCAGCCTACCGGTATATGAAAAGTCAGTCTTTAATCATTGTGTCATCGTCTTCCTCCTGCGTTCTAAAACCACCGAAATCCTCTTCGTCGGTGTCGGAGAAGAACAGGCCGTAAATAAGCCGCACCGTTGTATAAGCCGCAGGGACCAGAACGAGGGGAAAAAGTAGCGGCTTATAGTCCGGAAATTACGGTATGCATATAAAGTCAACTCTACTGGTACTTTAAGGCACATATACATTTTCACCACCACTTGTTTACCTACTTACTTATGGCTTATTTCCATCCAACAAGCATACACGTTAGTGCTATTTCAAGACAACCTTTTTTCCATTCAAGTTTTCTCCAACCCAAGAGAGAGGTCTACTCCTGGGTGTCTTAGCTGGCCCTGATCCCTCTACCCTAGCCCTGCTGTTGCCCAATATGTTCAGGAACCAAGCAGCCGAGCTGGCATTCATTCACACAGGGACCGGATAGGATGGACTTTATTTATCGCACAAATGTAGGCTGAACTAAAGATCAGAGTCAAATATATCAAATTGTAAAAACAGTGGAACCTTGACTAACAAACTTAATTGTTTCTTGAACATGGTTTGCCAACCAAAAACTTTGTAGAGTTAGGCATTTAAACATGAATAATTGGTTACAGTTTCGACAAAAGTCCCTATTTTAATGAAAAAACTGCACAGTTTTAAAAAACTATAATGTATATATATAAACTGTATATATATGTGTGTATGTATATATATATATATATGTATATATATATATATATATATATATATATTTTAGGGCTGCAACTAACGATTGATTTGATAATCGATTAATCTGTCGATTATTACTTCGATTAATCAATTAATAATCGGATAAAAGAGACAAACTACATTTCTATCCTTTCCAGTATTTTATTGAAAAAAAACAGCATACTGGCACCATACTTATTTTGATTATTGTTTCTCAGCTGTTTGTAAATGTTGCAGTTTATAAATAAAGATTTATTTAAAAAAAAAAAAATATATATATATATATATATTTTTTTTTTTTTTTTAAAGCCTCTGCGCATGCGCATAGCATAGATCCAATGAATCGATGACTAAATTAATCGGCAACTATTTTTATAATCGATTTAATCGATTAGTTATTGCAGCCCTAATATATATATATATATATATATATATATATATATATGTATATATATATATATGTATATATATATATATATATATATATATATATATATATATATATATATATATATATATATATATATATATATATATATATATATATATATATATATATATGTATATATATATATATATATGTATATATATATGTATATATATATACTATGCAAATGTAAAAAAGGTAAGCAATTACTTTTTGTTTAATT